>NC_082696.1:55698946-55766446 GCF_949987515.2 Delphinus delphis | reverse complement strand
TTTAGAGTTACCTTTTCAAGTAAAATATTAGCTGCATCTGATAGTATATAAGAATATAAAGTATTGCATGCTCAGAAGTGCATGCAAAAATACTCTTTCACAATTATTTAAAATTTATAATATTAACGGTAAAAGTAAAAACTATATTTCTCAGAAAATGACATAATACATGCAATATGTCTTAATGGTATATATATAACTATGAATTCATTATTTTAGTCTCAGTTCTCCCAAGCTGAATTTATTTTTGCTGCTGTGATTTCTTTTATTAATCTTTTAATATTTATATAAAAGTTCAATAAATTAATGTCAGACCTACTACTCAATATAAAAGATTTCATTAGCCAAGACCGAAGACTATTTTATGCATTTAAATATGTAATCTTTTTAAGTTTTAAAATGTAGTAAATAAAGCAAAATGCCCAAAATTTGAACAACTGACAATGACCGGATTAAGGAAAAAAAAACATATTTCTTTGTAAGAGTTACCACACCTACCATAAAGGTTTACCTTAAATTTTAGACGTGTATTTATTATCCACTTTGAAGAAATTCATTTGGTAATTGCATTACAGACCTGAGGAAGAGAAAATTTATTGTTAAGTTATAAAATGTTTATAAAAAAGGTACTTTGCTTTTGCATGTTTAATATTATGCATAAATCCATTAGTTCATTACTGTTTCATTTATAAACTACTTCCTAAAGTGAAAATAAATAATTACATGTTAAAAGGAAAAAAATCAATTTAACAAATACATTTTACAAGCAATCCTACTGAGTTGAGATAATTTTTCCTTTTAAAAATATAAGTATCCATATATATAGTTTTACAGGTATTTAAACCTAAAACTTGAAAATTCAGAGAACTCTTACATGAACTAATCTAATTTTGAGGCATCTCTTTCTAAATAAAATGAATAATCAGTAGTTGTATTTGCCCTTTCCTACACTTTGGGTCCAGTGGTTTTTTTTTTTCCTTAGATTTATTTACAGTTGGAAGATAATATTGGAGTTCTTTTAAAATTTTAGAAGTGAATAAAAATCTATCATATGAGACAAGCATCTTTTATAAGTAGCACTGGGTTATGCCATTCCCCCAGGCAAATTGCTAGTCACCGGCTAATAATTAACCTTAATAGCCTGGAACAAATTGTTCTCATAATAAAGATCTGACCATAATAAAGATTTTAAAATGATTTTTCCTACCACTTTGGAAAATAAAATATTCTTTTTTACTTATATTTTATAAAATATTTGGAGACTTTTGAATATGTATACTGGTGAGATGAACTTGATATCTATACAATCTAGCAATTAGAAATAAGACTATATCTGATATCTCTGAAAATGATGACAATCTGAACAATGAAAAATTCAAATATACATTTGCTTTGCCACATAACTACTTCACTGCTGGTGGATACATGAAAGAGGAACCCATACTATTCTGGCTGATGCCCAGCTCCCCAGGAATTAGTGGGATATAGTGCTGGACATGACGTTACCTTGAGTACATGACAGTCAGCCCCTAACCAGGCTCTGATTCACAAGCCTAGGAGGTACTCGTTTAAGTCCTTGGGTAAGATATGAACTTGTGGTAATTGGGCCATTTTTGTCGAATGTCTCCACTGTTTTTTTTCTTTCCCAGTCTTGTTTGACTTTATTGGTGGTGTTGTTAAAAAAAAAAAAAAAAATAGACTGGGCAGCCATAGCTGCTGATCATCTTGGGAATATTGAATATTTTAGTGTTTTGGTGTCCGAGTGTGTGTCTGACAGGGCCTAGGAGCAACTACGTCAGAAAGGTACTTTTCTGTTTTTTTTCCTTACAGAGTGGTAGGCAGAGTCTGGAGCTGGAGTTGGCTGTCATGTCCAAGTCTGTCTGCTTTTTAAAATGTTGTTTGTTTGTTTGTTTGTTTGAAATTGGAAGGGTGAGATGAACTGCAGTATAAGATGGGCTGTTTTGATAGAGCCAAGTCATGATACCACTTCTTTTCAATGTTAACATGAATAATTTGTTGTATTTTTCATTCCTTCTAAAGATGCGTTACCTTACTGCATCCGTTATTATATTAAAAAATATGTTAAACAAAACAGCAAATGGAGTCCATCTTTGCTTCATTCCATTTTACTCAAACCCTATTAAAATTAATTTGTAGCCAGTGCTTTCTTGACTGTAGGTTCAAAATGATTAAAAGTGAATAGTAATATATATATCCATAAATTTAGTATACTTTTTTTTATAAAAAAGTTACACATGCTGATATGTGTTCATTTCAATATTAAGACTGCAAATAATGTGGTAAAACCAAAGGACTCAATTTAAAAATTGTTAGAATTTTATTTTATAACCTAAATTAATTAAAATTAATAATACTCAAAAGCTAAATATAATTATCAGATCTCATTCTCTTATTAATACCATGAGCAGGCAACTCCAGCCATGTTTTGTAATATAATTATGAAATTTTTATATGTGTGTAAAAATAAATTTATGGCAATTTAACTATTCTTATTCTGATTTTCCTCATTGAGGCTAACTATAGTGATAGGAGACATTTGTTTATGCATAAGAAAATAATTTACTACCTATTTTAAAATAAAAACTGGACTAAAACCCCACAGCTCAAGAAATGTGGTTAATTAAAATTATTTTCCTACAACATTACTTTTTTAAATGGCAGTATAGACAAGACTTTTGGGCTTCATGTGCATGAAAAATGAAACTTTACATAAATAAAGCTTGTTAAGAAATGGATTGGAATGTACATTAAGTCATTTCTTCTAAAACCCACATAACTAACAAGATATGAAAATCTATAAAAGTGGTTTATAAACTAGAGTGAGAGAGATTTCTCCCTTCTAATTCTATTTTTATAAAGGTTACCCAGTCATTAATATGTAATTCTTATTTTGCACTGTCTCAGGTAGAACTTGAGTCTCCTGTCACTATATGTAAACTCAGATGTCCTAAGAGACTGCGTATTATCTGAAATTAGCCTCTGCTCTCCCAATGGCTGTTCCTTGCTTACTACAGAGATATATAAATCTGTGATTTAAGCTTTTATTACACAGTGATTCCATTCTGCCACTATGACCAAAAGTACCTGACTGCTGATCAAATTCTCTGTATTCGTTTCACCTTTTCCCCCCAATCTCTGTTAGGTTCTGAGCTCATGCCCAAAGCGCTCTCCACCAGGATAGTGGGAGGCATTTGGTGGTTTTTCACACTTATCATCATTTCTTCGTATACTGCTAACTTAGCAGCCTTTCTGACAGTGGAGCGCATGGAATCCCCTATTGACTCTGCTGATGATTTAGCTAAGCAAACCAAGATAGAGTATGGAACGGTAGAGGATGGTGCAACCATGACTTTTTTCAAGGTAAGTCCTACTGGTTATCCAAAATTTATGTATTAACATGATAGAATGCCAACAACCCTTTTTCTATTAATGAATTTAAGAGTATAGCAACATTGTTATTTGTGCAGAACAATCAATAGCATATTCCTCAGGTGGTGGAGAGGTATACAACTAAATATACGACCATCAAGGCAAAACATTTTTATACTTGCAAATGACAAGGAGTTGTTGCTTTATAAGTATTCCATTTTTGTTTGGAGGAGAATCTGTAAAAAAGTAAAATTATTTTTCCCCAACAAGGTTTTATCTTTGAATGTAAATAAATAAATAAATATATTTACTGAAAATTGAATAGCAGAGTCGAGTCAGACTCTACAAGGCGTGGGTATTCCAGAAGAACAGAATGATTACATGTAAGAATGTTTTCCATACAGACATTTCTTTCTGTTATGATGAGACAAGGTCAACTTGTTCAGAGCCTATAGAAAAAGAAGGAAAATAAGGACTGGTAGAAACAAGCAGAAACAGTTCCTATTCTCTGGACATTCATCCATCTAATATTCTGGAAGGCACAGAATCTCAAAATGGGCTACCCCATTGAACTTGCAATGGTTTGCAGTGGGACAGCCTGTGGAACATTTAAATGGAAAGTGTGCTTGCACCAAGTTCCAAGCATATAGAGTATCTTGCCCTCCTCTTTATTATTCAGATCTTCTCCTTGCTTCTGCTGATCTCACTGGGCCGGAGTAGACCCAATGAGGAGATTTCATTTTAGGGAATCAGTATCACTTCATAATTTCTTTTCTATTTTACTAAGTATTTTTATGTTATTTGTAGGTTGAGCAAATTTTTAAGCCTTGGTATTTTCCTTCACTGTTCACAGGAATGCAGTTGGCAGTTCAAGTGGGTAGTAGAAGTGGTAGATGTTTTTTCTTTTAAAAAAATAACCGACTCAAGTTATAAAACAAATTCTTTCAACATTCAGTAAGTGCCTACTGAGTACCAGAAATTGTACTACACGTTGGGTATGCTAGAGCAAATAACGTCTAATTCTCACTTTTAAGAAGGTTATAGTTTAATTGGAGACAGGGAAGACTAGATCTAGGATCATATAACTGTGTTTTACTTAACTTTGCCAAATAATTATGCAACTTTCTTTGTAAAAATTCTTACCAAATTAAATCGGCTTCTTTTAGGGTTCTGGAGGACACCAAATACCCAAAGAATGAGATAGATTGATTGTTTTAGTCAAATCTGTATAATTCTTAAAATTTAATTACTTTCAGAGAGAATATTTTTTATGCCTAGGTTAAAGATTGGATGCATATTTTTTATTCAATTGGAAAATTATTATCATCTAATCAAATTTATTGAATAATCAAATATGAACAAAGCATTATGATCAGTATGGTGCTATTTGTCTATATTAATTGCAATTGATCAATTTTCCCCAATTGAATATTTAATATTAATAGATTGTTTTTTTCATAAAACACTTTTTTTTAAATAAAAAAGAAACCAGCTGTTGAAAATTCTAAGTGTACATCATCGGTGTCTTTAACTTTGCTCGGAGTGAATATGTAATGCATTTAAATTAGTACAATATTCAAGAGAATTTTGAAGTTGACTTTGTACAGTAATACGTAGAAAATACTAATGCAAGTGATTTGATACCAGAAGTAATTATTTCTGTTTCACAAATACTTCAGAGTTTAAATTTTACTTTTATTTTCTAGAAGGCTCAAATATCTTAAGTTTCAAAGTTCTTATATACTATGAGCAAGGTATACCTCTGGAAAATCAACGTTTAAAATTTTTCTCCTTTTCCCCATCTTTAAGCTTATTTTCTCCCTTCTTTGTCTTTCTTGTCTTTCAAACTTCTGTTTTGCTAATTTACTTCTTGTTTAGTTCAGTTGCTCTCTTGCAGTGTCATTTTGCCTAACTTCACTCTGCTGCTCACTTTTCTTCTTACTCTCATCTCTTTTTTTTCTTTCTCATACACACGGGTGCCTCTAGCACCCAGAGAAAAGTGACATGAAACAACTTTTTGTTTCCAACAGCACAGACTTTCTTTCTGTAAAATTGAAGCCTTTGGGAATGTACAATTGTCACAATAAAAACCACACAGTGATAATCACTAAGTTGACAATTATGTTGATAACTTTATCACATGCTGAATTCTTACTGTTGAAATTTGAAAAAGCCTTAGAATTTAAAAGGATACAGTAAATGTTGATTTTCTTTAGTTATTTTAGTGTAGCCCTAAATGATACTAATTTCAACCTCATATTTTGGCTTGTTAAACTATCTACTTATACCAGCCATTGGTATGAAATTAAAAAAAAAAATTCCCTAGCAATCTGTAATTGAAGGAATTGCATGGTCATTTTGAAATTCTACAATGAATCCAAGACTATTGTGTATAGTCGATTTACATCTGACACCATTCTTTTATTTCTTAATTAACAGCAATGCATACAAACACTCTAGGAAGCACCCTTAAGGCATTGATTTCTAAAGGAATTTCCATCCTGTTTTTACTAATTGAACAAGACTCTGCTGTTAACTCATTATTCTGAAACAGCTCAGTTCCAGAAAATTATTTTAAAGAATGTTAAAGTTGTGTTACTACAAGCAAGAGCTGGCTCAAGATACCTGGCTTTAAAGGGGGTGAGTCTTCAGTATTGCAAAACACAGAGTTACACCGCCATTCTACAACATTGAATAATTCCTCTTCCAAAGAACACACTTGACTTTGTTCATTGACCTTACATGTATACTGTCTTCAAGAAGAGTTCATTCTTCTTTTCTTCTGTATCCATTACACTCCACACAAATTCTCTCCAGGGATAAATGTAAAGCCATGACTGGCAAAATAACTCAAAATCGAGCAGCTGGTGCTTCTTCAGTGTTATCCCATGTAAATCAATAGAAAGCTATGTGACATCACCAATATGTTCTTAATTATATTTAGATAATAAAATGGTTGAGGGCCCAAGGATTTTATTGGAAAACAATAAAGTAGGGTCAAAACGTTCTCAGAATCTGGGAACTTGGTGCAGCAGAACTGAAATCTCACCCCAGGGCTGAACACTCTATAAATGTCACCAAGCAACAGCACATGCTTTCTCCTTGAAGTATAACTTCAGCTATAGCTATATAAAAACTATATAACTCAGCTATAGCCTGTAGGTGTTATGGTCTCTTTTGAGAATGCCTGTATTTTCAAAGTAAGTCATATGTTTTACAAAATGATGCTGAAATCACCTTGTTTCTATGCAACTTATGACTCAGGTTTTTCAATTTCTACAAATTCTCTCTCTGGGTTTGGTCTGCCTGAAATCTCTGGCTTTGCCACATATGCTAATATAGTCTGTCTTTCCAAAAGGTATCAAAGGAAATGCATATCCTCTTTCATGGTTATTAAAAAAGATTTCTGCCACATGTTAAAAAGACATTAAATGGTATCAGATACCTAATGTGAATCACTTAATACTTCTGAACACATAGTCTACAATTTAGAATAGTTGCTAAGAGGGAAAGAAACTGTGGAATTAGAGAAACCTGAGCTTAATTTCAGACTCCACCACCTATTGGCTGTATTTAGATGAGACACTGCCCCTTGTAAACCTCTGACTCCTCATCTCTAAATTAGAATGACTAACAGAATCATTCTCACAATTTTTTTTAATCTTAAATGAAAGCTCTACATGACATGCTAAGTGCCTAATAAAAGCTTGATAGACATTGTAAATTACCATTACTAGAATACATGGCTAATTTTTAAAATTCAGAATTTAGAATGATTTTAAACATAGTCAAGTAAAGTATGTTTCTATGACCCACAACTAGATAATTTTAAAATAGATTTTAAAAGATCACACCATGTTTATCTTATTTAAATTGCTTCATTCTTCTCATTATTGTTGTCATGAAGAAGGAACAATTTGATAAGTGAAATTTTTAAAAAATCTGAGGGGGCAGTTTTCAGAAGCTATTTTCTAGGCTGTGTATTGTGATATAGTATATTGAGATACAATTCACAATTCTTTTGGGAATTTATGCCACATCACAGGTAAAGGGAACTTTAAAAATTATTTAATATGAAAAAATGTTCTTTCTTAATTTTAACTTTTTTTTGTAATCTAATAAGTAGGATGTCTTATTTCGTCCAGTTTCATCATGCATCGTATGCTCTCAATTATATGATATGGATGTTCAGTCTTAAGAATACATTTTTATTCAATAAATATTTACTTATCTCTTATGTGGAAGGGATTGCATTAAACCTTAGACAAATATTGTGCATCTCCCAGCACCACCCAACACTTGTCTACCTCCTATATATCTTTCTATTTCCTTTACCACCATCCTGGTTCAGAACAGTGTCATCTCTGTCCAGGGTTTTGCAACATTTCTCTTTCCCAATTTTTTTCCCTATTGTTCTCTACACTCTACAAGGTGACTTAACACCCTCCAAAATCACCCCGCTTCTTTGCTTTAGGATAAGAACCTAGCTCCTTATCAGGTTTACAAGGCACATCATGGTCTGGCTTCTTTTTATTTTTTAGCCAGCTGCTCTCACACTCTAAACTTCAGCCAAACTGGTTAGTTCGTGTCACATGATGACTACATGATACACCTCCTTCTGTTATGCTTTTCTGCCCTTATCTACCAACCTAATTGGTTATATTTTCTTTATTCCTTGGATCCAAATTCAATTAATCCAGGCAAATTTTCTTGATCCTTTCCCCCACCCAAATCGACCCAGTCTGGGTAAGGTACTCCTTTTTTAAATTCTCTGAGCATTTATACCTCAGTTATTAAATGATCACCCCAAATTGTATTCCATTAATTCTTCTGTTTCCATACTACACTGCACAGCACAGGGACATGAATTGAATCTGTATCATTTACCCTTGGATCTCCAGTTCCCAGCACAGACTTTGCATGTGTTTTGGGCTCTATTAGTTAACAGTTGCCACAATAATGTTGCTTAACGAATGACCAAAAACTCTTAGTGGCATGTAACATAAACCTTCATTGAGCTTATAAGTCAGCTGTCCTACTCCTAGAAATTTGGAGACCCAGAGGCTTTTCTATTAATACCTTTGGAACAGACTCTATTTCTGCTAAGCTTTTTTGGCCTTTAAATATATCCAGTTGAGTCCATTTATAATCTAAAAACCACACCCACAGTTCATATTAAAATGTGCCTCTCTCTAGACTTAATCATTGCTACTTTGGGCTAGAAGCTTTTTAATCCACAGGTGAAAATCTACAAGGCATTTCCTTAACTTTTTCGGAGGTTTTAACAAAGCACCTCAAGGCAACATGCTTAATTTGATTTTTAATTAAGGCCTGGAGCCATGTTGAAACAATTTTGAGAACTTTTACTGGCTGGAGACACTGAAGATCGCAAACAATTTTATGACCCAACCGTACAAATTCTAGCTCCTTCATATCACCTCTAAATTCTGTTTGAAAACTGCCCAGTTCTTTATAAAATTATTTCCCCCTCCTCCTCTTTGTTGTTCTTCTTATTGTTAATAGTCTATCTCTTCCTTGTACTACCTTATCCTATGTAGTTAAATTTACCAGCTGGTACTTTGACTATTATGTCAATTTGTCTGAATATTTCTTTGTCCAAGTCCAGAAGATTATTAGTATGTTTTCTATCTTATAAGTTACTATAAAGCACACTATAAAAATATTATTTCCCGCTAAGTTTACAGATTCCCATTTTCCCAACCTCCCCTAATGATTTCATTGTCATCTGTTATCAATGTTTCATAGTTAGGTTTCCTTTAAGGTGGCAACTCACTTTTTAAAAAATCAAATTCTGTACAGTTATCTATTGGCGCAATGAATATCACATTCATTGATGGAACATCTATGACAGATGTTTTAGGTAGAATGTGTGTTTACTTTCAAAATTTCTCTGCTCTGTAGAGAGCTAAAAAGTTTTCTTCAAAATACGTAGCCCTCTATGGCATTTCCGTTTTAACTTTGGGTTAAAAAGTCAATTTATTCAGAAGTGTATGAAGTTTACAGTGTTAGGAACGCAAGCAAGTGGATTAATCCATGGCGGGGCGGCGGGCGGGGGGGGGGGGGACGGTAGTTTTATTTCTTGTTACTTAGCAACAAGGAGGGTTTTATTTTGTTTTGTTTTTGTTTATGCATAGTTTCCCTCTTTAGAAGAACACAGTACATTGTAAATGCCATCTCATTAATCTTCACAGCAACCCCTAAGGAAGGTAGGAAGCAATTATCATTATGCTCATTTAACAGATGAGGAAACTGGGCCATGGAGAGGTTAAGTGACTTATTAATTATGAAAGCAATAGCCCAGGGACTCATAGTATCAACAATAAAAGTAATAGCCAAAGACATCATGGCATATCCATCATTACTCAGAAGAGCTAAGTGCATGAGTCATTTTGGCTCACCTACATGACCTCAACTGCTTGATCATATTAAGGTTTTAAAACATTTGCCTTAAGCCATTGGGGCAGATACAACTATAACACGTTCTTTATAGTCTGCTACTTATTCTGAGCTTATCAGTTCAATGGTCTTCTAAAATTAAATTATGCTGGGGTGACAGTATAGGTTTGTAAGCCTGAATTGCTGGTATGGCATGCCTGTAATGATTTTTTGAAAGCTTGAGTGAATTTTGCTTCTTAAATGCCAAAAGAACATAAGTAATTTTTGAGTCAAGGGATAGAATGTAAAAAGTTGGGAGTTTATTGCATGCACTTAATAAATGGATTTAGAAACACCGTTCATTAGATATTTTTTAATTTCTGCAAAACATAATTTCTGTTATTTTTATTTAGAACAGTGGTGATAATTCAATTATAATATATTTACTATAAAGAGATTTATACATTAGAAAAGTAAAATATCAACATGGCATCTGTAGTTACTTTTCAGATTGAAAAGTGTTTTCTAAAATAAATGTTTATTTCCTCTTCTTATATTGATGGTAGAATACTTGGGAATTTCCATTTTGCATATTCAGGAAATTGACCTACAATAGTTTTTGAAGATGGGAAAGATATTTGAAGTTAGTTTTGAATTTATTTTATTTATTTTTATTGTGATATGATCAACATACAGCATTTTGTAACTTTAAGATGTACAGTGTTTTGAGAAATTTATATATTGCAATATGATTACCAGTCTAGCATTAGCCAATGCCTCCATGACATTAAAATTATCATTTCTTTTTTGTGGTTAGAACAATTAAGATCTTGCTTCTCAGCAACTTGGAAGTTTATAACACCGTATTGTTGACTATAATCACTATTCTGCACAGTAGATATCCAGGACTTATTCTTTTTTTTTTTTTGCGGTACGTGGGGCTCTCACTGTTGTGGCCTCTCCCGTTGCGGAGCACAGGCTCCGGACGCGCAGGCTCAGCGGCCATGGCTCACGGGCCCAGCCGCTCCGCGGCATGTGGGATCTTCCCGGACCGGGGCAAGAACCCGTGTCCCCCGCATCGGCAGGCGGACTCTCAACCACTGAACCACCAGGGAAGCCCCAGGACTTAAAAGACTTTTATATAACAAATTCCTCGTTAAGTATGGTCATTGCAAAGAAAAAGTTCAGTAATTATTTGCACATTGATAGAAATCAAATATGTCTTTTATTGTGTACCAGATTTACTACTTTATATATTCTAATCATTTTCCACCATTATCCAGAAGGGATTCTTTGACAATATAATAATTAGAAAATTCACTATGGTACTTTAGTAGCATAGTAAGTACAGGGATTATTTCTTAAATACTTGCTCATGTAAGAGTTGCCCTGTTTATTTAGGTGTTACTAACCAGCCACATAGCTTTGTTTTTAGGTAATTTTATTTACCTGGAGTCAGTTTATGCTTAGTAATGACAACCCCCTTTTCTCCTCAATAAGTTAGAAACAAAGGGTCTCAAATGTTAGCTTTATGTCTCACATGGGGGATATTGTCTCTGTGCCGAGAAGGTAATTTAAAACTCAAATATTAACATAAGCATAGATATATTACCATCAAAGTTTTGTGATTAAAATTTTTGGTTTGTTGATAGAAAAACAAATCCCTATACATGCATCATAAATTCTATACCAGAGCCCAGTAACACTAGTCATACTGACTACTTTCTCAGAATCCCCAGTTAAAGCACTACTTTAACTCATAGGGCTAGTTTTTTATCTACCGAAGTCCTAGGAAATATGGCAATCGGTAGAACTAGATAGCATGTACATCATATGGAAATACGGTCTTGTCTGTGATTGACAGTATACCACTCTGATGAATAAGAGAATATTCTTGATTTTCATATCAGTTTTCCTTTCTCAACGGATGGAGTCATTATTTTGTCCTATTTGGATAGATCATCCACTAAGTTTCAAACATCTTTAAAATATCCATTTGTTTAAATCAGTAGTCTCAACCTGTCTGCACAGTAGAACATTAGAAGCACTTGGGGAGCTTTTAAAGAATACCGAGCCCCACACCCCTCTCCAAGTCAAGTAATTAAAACTCTCTTGAGGTAGGATCCTGGGTATCTGAGTTTTTTGTAACCTCCTCTGGTGATTCTAATGTGCAGAGAGAGTTAATTTAATTTGAAATTTAAATAACCCCTTCTTTATTGGCAATAATAGTTAATAACTGATTGCATCTACTTCCATTTCTTTCATATTAGGGTGGGCATTCATCTCTTCTGAAACCCAGACCCCAGAAAATATTAGAGGCATGAAATGATAACTCTGCTGACCACATTCTTACTTCTTTTGAATAATTTACCTGAATTGCGTTGAAAGCCTTTTTCAACAGATTTGCTGAGAATAAATAATCTAATTACATCTTCACTTTTGATAACATTCCTGGAGGCCCGCAATAGGAATGCATAAGAATTGTCTTGTAGCAGTATGAAGAAGGTTAGAGCTTTCTCCGAAAAGTATGGTGGGGTAAATCCTGATTTTTGCTTGTGTCTCTAAAAAGGTGAGAAAACATATGTTCTATGGGACTTGAGCAGTGAATATATTCACCTTTCCTTTATAAACTTTTATTGCAGTTTCTTCTATCATGGGGGGCGCACAGAGGGGAAATTAAAGAAGAGACCCATAAAGGGGCATATTAGAGTATTGGAAGGATCGTACATGAGACTTTTGTGTTTTCCTAAGCAGGAGGAGATTAAGAAGAGGTGAAGTACTTCACACTATAGGTAAATATTAAGTTAGGTTCTTTGAAGTAGTTTGAGATTTGGGCTTAGGTAGTTTTCTTGCCTGAGTTTATTGTTCGATCCTGTAATATTTAGTGAACTACTGTCACTCCTTTCCTTGTTGTAGAAAAAAGAATGTACCTATATTAATGGATGGGGCTAACTTATTACATAATTCTAATTGAAGTCTTCCTTTGTGTCACTTGATAATTCTTCAATATCCCCCTGCAGATCTAAACTGAAACAACATGTTCCTCAAACATGACATTCTGCTCTATCTTGGGGGATGGAAAAACAAGATATATTTAGGCTTCCAGGCCAAAATCTGTTCTAGTAACTTCTTGCAAGTTACTAACCTGGGTAATAACTCCATGGTTATTTAGAATAAATAGAGACTTCATTTTGAATTTTTTGTTTACTTCGTGTATTCAAGTTTGTGGATAATTTACTTTTTAAATTTTTCTACATACTTAAATGAGTGAAAAAAAAGCTTTATGTGATTGAACACCAGTGTATCTGAGCAATTAGTTTAGATTAATGATTAATATTATTACTGAAATTTTCATCTCTTCACGTTGATGTGTTCTTCCTCAGACACTTTTTCTAGAAATCTAAAAAAAAATCTCACCAAAGATTTTTGTAGCCATATCATTTCTCTAACTCTCCCAAATTATTTTTTTTTTCTATGAATGGTGTCAAGATATTGGTGTGGGTAATGGATTATTGTTAATATTAGGTTAAATGATAATATTTTGTTTAATATTATAAACTGGTATTTTTGAAGTGTTTTTGTATTCTTTTCAGTGCCTCTTACGGCTTTGATATTAATTAGTCAAGTTTGAAATATTTAAACCACTTCTTTATGATGCATTTAATTTATTGGCAGAGTAAGGGGGTGATTTTTACCCAAAGACTTTGTCTCCCTCCCCCATCCTCCACTAACACACAATTTATTGTATGTGAGGCCTGATCCTATGTTTATTACAGGGATTTGCATAAGGCCTACAGAAAACCAACACCATTTTACTATGTTCCCATTGCAAGAAATAAAATGGTGCCTTTGAGGAAAGCTGCTTCATCAGACACTAGTTTAGCATGCCAAATTACAGCTATCAATGGTGAAACAGCAGATGTGAAGGCTAGTTGGCATCAGAGCATATGAGTCAAAGACTTTCCTATGGGAAAGAAAGTGCTCCATTACACTTTATCTATACTAAGAACATTGGTTCTATCAAGCTGTCTGAAAATTAGAATATGATGGGTTTTATTACCCAAGCTCTGCCAGAGTGAATTCAATAGTTAAAAAGTAAGCAATAACACCATTCTGGGAATTGTAAGTGATTAGAGTTTCAATGTATTTAAACTCGGAAGGAGTAACAACTTTTATCTTAGCTTGTCTGAAATATCACAGGGACAAAAGTTTAATCCCTCTCTAATTGTTACATTTTCAATATGTAGCAATGAAGCTTTGGGGAACTTGAAAGGAAGAAGTCATGTGTTTGACTGAAGTGTAAAGTCTGAGAAAAGATGTTTTAATTCCCTTGGAAAGCAAGAGTGTGAGGCTGCTGTTATTCCAGGATACACTGTGGTTCTCCCTCTCCTTTGCCCTCCTTCCTCCGCTCTGTGCAGGGACCACTCTTGCTGTTTGTCAAGTCAGGATGGCAGCTCAAACACTGCATCACACCTCATCAATCTTAGGAGAGAGGGCCCCACAGGGAGGGAGAAAACTTGAAAGTCAGTTAATGTAGTGATGTTGAGCTGTCATGTCAAATGCTGGATAATGAATAATATTGTCACTGTAAGAGTTCATAGCCACTGGTTAGGCAAAAATTCGAAGGAAATTCAAGAAGCACATATTTTTGGATACATAAAAATAAGCTGAGATAAATATTATCAAAAAACTGGCATGTTTTATTTCTTAAAAAATAATGAAAATGAAAAATTCATTTCTTTTACATAAATAGCTGAATAAAAGCATGATTTGGTGTTTCTAAATCAAATATACAAACAAAAAATCCAGACTCTGTTTTGTAAATTTTTTGAGATTATATTTACTGGCATTGTGGCTAGGAGCTATTAATCATGCTTACTGTTTTTGTGGTCTTTTTTTTAAGGGGGGCATCTAACTTTAGAATATCAAAAACGACATAGTATTCTTATTCCTCTAGATTTTCCATTGATTACAGAGTGAAAACACTGAAACTTCTACTAAATCCAGAATGTCCTTGGCAGTTAATGTTCTTGATTTTGCATGCACTGTGATGTCTCTTTGGAGGGAAGCTATTCTTTCTTTGCAAATGGAATTTACACTAATTAGCATCTTTGGTCAGCTGAAGTTTCTTTTGTTCATTTGTCTTCTTATTTCTTTCCAGAAGTCCAAATAGCGGTAATATCACTTTGTTCTTTGATATTAAGAGCTGATTTAAGACATCACATGGTAGTTTAGTTGGTCCTTTCATTTCATCATAAAGCAAAATGAAGTTCACTATTACTTACTGCTGCTGCCATCTTTGATACTTAGATTTTTATTTAAAGACAACACAGAACAGTTATTCCCCTTTGGAAGCAAACAACATGTAAGATCATGAGCCCTTCTGACACTCAATGATTTGATACTCAATCATCATGCATATTCACAAGTAGTAAACAATTTATAACTCATTCCTAGTTTTTTATATCCTTCCTCCTAACCTCACACAGATTGGGAAAAGAACAAAATAAACTTTAGAGTTCGTTAATAGGTATTGATAACTGCAAGCTGACTATAACAGATTCCTAAAAATATTGCTTTTAAGATATGACTAGATTAAACATTATTGCTAAATGTCTTACAGGGATCAGATTCTAAAGTAACTCAAATTTTTCTTTTTGCTGTAATATTAGTGACCCTGGCAGTGTCTACGATTGTTTAAATGTCTGACGCATACTGGTGAGCACTTTCATTGACCTCCAGTATGCAGAGAAATTCTTCAATAGTAATAAATAAAGAACATTTAGAATGAGTGAATGTGTGTGTATGTGCAAACATGTGCTTGAATGAGTGTGTTCTGTAAGAATAAGACATGCCATCTTAATTGGAGTTAAATTATGGGTGATTACATAATTTATTTTTCTTATACCCAGTTTCCATATGAAATCTGTTTTAGTAGAAGAATAGTACAGTGTTGGCAATAAATTGTACTTTTATCTTTCCCGACAGCATTTGAATAATACTTTTGATTGTTATTAG
Organism: Delphinus delphis; assembly: GCF_949987515.2. Taxonomy (NCBI): domain Eukaryota; kingdom Metazoa; phylum Chordata; class Mammalia; order Artiodactyla; family Delphinidae; genus Delphinus; species Delphinus delphis. The sequence continues at coordinate 55,750,642 of NC_082696.1, read as the reverse complement.
CCTATTGTATACACCATAGCATTATGGAGTACAGTGAAAATATTTGATTATCTTTAAAAGTAGGTGTTTCATTTATTAAATACTGTAATTACAGCTAATTAGAGGCTACACCATAAATTAGTTTGCTTTGTAGGTCCCTTGACTGTTTTCAGAACAATATGAGTTTATGCTTCACTTTAATTTATTACAAAAACAATTAAATAAAGACCAAAGAATCAGAAACAAGCATTAATAATGGATATAAAGAATTGTTGAGTCACTGCAATGCATTTTAACATAATGAGTAAGTGCATAGCCTAGATTGTGGCATGAAATCCTACGTCTGTCTCTCACTAGGGATTTATTTAACCTCTCCAGGCTTCTGTGTTCTTATAGGTAAGAAAGTATAGATAAACTGGGGATATAAGTTTGTGTCGTATAGATCGTTTACATAAAACACTAAACATGTGATAAACTCCCAGTACGTACTTACTGCGATTCTTATTGTAAGGCTTAATAGTTGAATTGTTAAACTCTGTAGCAGATGAAACCATTTCCCCCAATATAAATGCTTCTGTTCCTGGAAGTACATCCAGTTTACCTATGGTTAATGTTAAGACCTGACACTCAGTTTCATTTTTGTTTAATTAATAATTTGATCTTGATTGTAGATTACTTTAAAATAATTATATTTAAACATAATATTCTGGATTACACTTTTATACAGCTAAAAAAATAAAATGCATCATGAATCCAGTTCCATCCATACCTTATACATACTTTTTTAATTAATGATCTTTTTATTAATAGTTTAATTAATGGTCTTTTTTTATTAACATGTGAGATTTGTTTTGACAAACAATTCATATTCAGAATTAATGCTTAAATAGAAGAAAAACTCCCATTTTTAATTGTTCTTCCTCTCCATGAATATTAACCATTGTAATTCTAAGCAAATTTCTTTTTCTCTTATAAAAATAATGCATATGACTCATGAGAATTTTAGGAAAAAAAGGGGAAAATGTCCCAAGTCCAACCTCCAAAGACAGTTCTTAGTATCTTGTCACAATGACCTCCAGCATTTTTTCTATAGATATATAATATTTTGATCTCATTGGTTTTCCTCTTATTTCAACTTTAAAGACTTTTAGCCCTAATACAGCTACACAAATTCTTCTGTTTTCACTGAGCACAAGTAATGATGCTCTTTTCAGGAATATGCTTTAAAGATTCAGCAGAATAGCTTATAAAAATGTTCTTATGATACTTTCAGAAATATTTTTTTCTTGAGACAGAGCTTAAAACAAATAGCCTTTTGCTAATTTCCAAACGCATTCCATTTAATCATTGCAAAATTTCGAAGTATGTTCATATATAAACTCATATATACAGCAGAGAAATCACTTGTAACTTAAATACCTAAGCAATTGGGATATTCATTTTTAATATTCACTTGATTAAAATATCAAAAATTCAATGCTTTCAAATATTAAATTTAATAAATATTTTAAAACAAACCTTAAATTAACATCAGTAGAGAGATATTAAAAGTTATCTGTTTAGACTTCCTAATATAATCTTGTCTTCAAATAAAAGAGGAAAAAAAATCATGTAATAGAAATATATAGAAATAGTCATTACCCTTTTTTGGTTAAACTATATTAATAAACATTTAGAGGAATGATCCTAGAAACATTTTTCTTTGTCTATTAGCTACAGTTTATCCAGCCTTCACATTTCTATGAATGAGAAAGATCACTTGCATGTCTGTGCTCCTCTCACAGAGTTAACATTGAATGCATTTGGGTTGGACTTCAGTTTCCCAGTTATACTAGGCTGCTCAGGGTATACTAGCAGCAGGGAACCCCACCCTGACCCAACAAATAAACAGAACTTACCTGGGTGAATTAGGAATCCATTTTACCAAAAGGGAAGGAGCTGACGACATAGATAGCCATGACTAAGATATGAACATAGTTAAAACAACCATATTTAAGTCTACCTGGAATACTGTAACCCTTAGGAAGATGTTTCATAAAGGACCTCATAAGGAGCAAATTTGATGGTGACAGTTATTATGATGACGTTGAAGGTGTTGATATCCATGACATAGATCTTCTTGTAATCCAGGGAAAGCACTAGAGCTATTTATGTCTGTGAGGAAAAAGAAAAAAGAAGTGAATTTTTAAAAAAAACAGCAAAATTCCTTCTCAAGAAACCAAATAAAGTAGCATTAAGAAAAGGGTAATCCTCCAAAGTCAGAAAGACTTTGTCTGCATTTGAAGGTGCCTGAGAACTAATATTGTGCAAACAGAAATCTTGAGATCACTATATGTAGCCTTTGTCTTAGTGAAGCAGCTAGCGAGTAAGCATCAAGCCTACCAGGCTTCATTTTCAGAGCTGCTCTTTGGGGTCGAACCATTGCAAGTTGTTGCTTCCATTTTTTTTTACACTGTTGCTGTAATGTATATAATTCTTAGAGTAAAATTCTTATGGCTAGAAGAACAAAATGGTATTTTGAAAGTAAAAATGGTAGCTAACGATTTCTTATATATATTTTTTTGCATTGTCAGTAGATATACAATAGCTACCTTATCCATCCTAACTCAGCCTTATTTCAGTTTTGTTTCTTTCCAAATCTCAGGCCTAGTGTATTGTCAGTGCTATTCCTTGAAAGTAAGGATACAGTGATTTGCTATTAGTCGTCATCAGAGAAATGAGCATTTTACCTTTGCTCCTTTCTTTGAATTTGGGAACACTTTTGACAGTATCAGTAGTTTGCTACAAAACTCTTCAAAGGAATTTTGCTACTTCAGGCTAAGTTATAGGACTGGATTTTTGTTTTGTTATGGCTTTTAATAAAATATGCAGGGCTATTGAAACCTGAAATGTGGCTAGTGCAACTAAGGAATAAAATTTTAATTTTTATTTAATTTTAATTAATTTAATTAAAAAATTGAAACTGAGGCCATAGAAGACATTTTCCCATTAAATACAACATTGTATTTTTTTTAAAACTTTACATCATGTATGATGTTGTACTGTAGAGCATGTGATGTAGCACTTGTGTCATTTTTAGTATTACACATAAACACAGCAGTGATATAGTCAGTGGCAATGGAGTGATTCAATTCAAATGATTTCTTCTGTGTACTGATGTAACACTATAATGCAGTTGTTTGAATATTTTATGCAGATGGCATAAGTTACAATGACTTATGTAATCCATCTGGTATTCAAATTGAAATATATACTATTATTTTAAACAAAAAATATTTTTTTTTTTAGTTTGAAGAATACATATGGATAGATTTTCAAAGTTAAAATGAAGGTGTACTATTGAAGCAGATATGAGTAGAAATGAAGAAACTAGTACTAAAGTAAAGAACAAGAGTCTAGATGAAGATAGGATACCGATTTCACCATAAATGGCATTTACAACTTGCTAAGGCAGAGCAAAGTGGAAAAGCTGCTTGTTTGTTGTATAAAAGATTTTTAATAATAATAAAATGTTCATTATCAAACGGCATTCTCAGAAAATACATAATGAACTTGATAAGCAGTTTCCTCTTAACAGCAACAAGACAATCAACGAAATTAGTTGCCTGAAATCAGAGTCAAATGTTCAAAAAATGTTTTAATGAGTTTTAGCAGGAGCTGAGCTTTTATACCTTTGGACTGCTATTAAACAACTTGGATTCTGAACAGAGAAAAACATTTTTTAGATGGGAAGATGGTAAAAGGTATTATTATTTCAATTATGGAAATTTTAGAAAATTATGAAGAAAAGATTAAAATAAATATTTTACAATAAACCACACTCATCCCCCACCCTATCCCCCTTAATCCTTGGCAACCACTAAGCTTTTCTCCATTTCTGTAATTTTACTTCAAGAATGTTATATAAATAGACTCATCTAGTATGTAACCTTTGGGATTTGCTTTTCTCACTTAGCGTAGTTCTCTGAAGCTTCCTCCAGGTTATTATGTACACCAATAATTTGTTCCTCTTTATTGCTGAGTAATTTTCCATGGTGTGGTTGTACCACAGTTTGTTTAACCATTCACTGATTAAAGTCCATCTGGGCTGTTTCCAGGTTTTGGCTATTATGAGCAAAGCTTCTGTGAGCATCTGTTTACAGGTATTGTGTGAACATAATCTTTCTTTCCTGTGGAATCAGTGCCCAAGAGTGCAATTGCTGAGTTGTGTTGTAGATGCCAAGTTTAGTTTAGTTTTTTTTTTTTTTAATAAAAGCTGTATTAAAATATAATGTATATACCATACAATTCACCTATTTAACATGTACCATTCAATAGTTTTTAGTATATTCATGGAGTTGCACAATCATCACCACAATCAATTTAAAATACTTTCTGCATCCCAGAAAGAAACCTTATATTCATTAACAGTCACTCCCATCTACTGCAATCCTCCACACACACTTCTCCCACTGGCCAACCCTAGTCAACCACTAATTTACTTTCTGTATAGATTTTTCTATTCTGAACAGTTTCTATAAGTGGAATCATACAACACGTGGTCTTTAACTGGCTCCTTTTACTTAGCATAATGTTTTCAATATTCATCTATATTGTAGTATGTCAAAACTTCATTCCACTTTATTCCTTTATGCTTTCATTACAGAATAACACTCCATTGCTTAGATATATCACATTTTATCCATTCATCACAGAATGGGTATTTGGATTAGTTACACTTTTGGGATATGATAAATATGGTTGCTATGAATATTCATGTTCAAGTTTTTGAGTGGACATATGTTTTTATATTTCTTGGGTACATGCCTAGAAGTAGAATTGCTGGGTCATATGTTAATTCTGTGTTTAACTGAGAAATTCCTAGACAGATTTCCAAATGGCTGCACAGTTTTACATTACCACCAACACTGTATAGAGGATTCCAGTGTCTTCACATCTTCATGGACATGTTATTATCTTTTTGATTATAGCCATTCTTTTGAGAATGAAGTGGTGTCTCAGTGTGGTTCTGATTTGCATTTTCCTGATGGCTATTGATATTGAGCATCTCTTATGTGCTCACTGGCCATTTATATATCTTTGGAGAAATGTCTGTTCAGATCCTTTGCTCATTTTAATATTGGGTTATTTTTCTTATTACTGCTGAGTTTTAAGAGTTCTTTACATTTTCTAGATACAAATCCCTCATCAGAAATATGACTTGCAAATATTTTTTCTCATCTTTGGGTTGTCTTTTTACTTTCTCGATTGTGTTCATTGCACAAAGTTTTAAATTTTGATGAATTCTAATTTATATTTTTTTCTTTTCCTTTTTGTGATTTGGGTATTATATTTAGGAAGACTTTTTCTAACTTAAGGTCCTAAAGATTTATTACTACAGTTGGCTCACCATATCCCCAGGTTCTACATCCTTGGATATGGAGAACTGACTGTACTACACCATTTATGTAAGGGTCTTGAGCATCTACAGATTTTTGATATCTGCAGGGTGTTCCTGGTGTCCCAAAGGACACCAAGGAATAACTGTATATTTTCTTCTGAGGGTTTAATAATTTTAGCTCTTACATTTAGGTTTATGAGTCATTTTGAATGAATTATTGTATAAGATGTGAGGAACACATATACAATAGGTGTATTGTATACAATAGGTGAGAAACACCTTCACTCCTTTGCATACTGATATCCAGGTGTCTTAGCATCATTTGTTGGAAAGTTTATTCTTTCCCTATTGAATTGTTTTGCTACTCTTGTGAAAAACCAAATGACCATAAATATAAGACTTTATTTCTGGAATCTCAATTCTATTCCATTGGTCTATGTCCTTATCTAAATACCACACAATCTTGAATACTGTAGTAAGTTTTGAAATTAGAAAGTGTGAATCCATCAACTTTTTCCTTTTTCAAGATTATTTTGACTATTCTGGGCCATATGAATTTTAGGATCACTGGTCAATTTCCACAAAAAGCCAGGTGGGGTATTAATAGGGATTGAGTTGAATTTGTATATCTATTTAAGAAGTACTATTATCTTAATAATATTGTCTTTCGGTCAGTGAACATGAGATGCCTTTCCATTTACTTAGGTCTTTAATGTTTTTCAACAGTGTTTTGTGATGTTATTATACAAATCTTAGGCTTCTTTTAAAAATGTATTTCTCTCTATTTTATTCTTTTTAATGGTATTAGAAATAGACTAGCTTTTATAATTCTATTTTCTTAATTTTTCATTGCTAGAATATAGAAATATAATTGATTTTTGTATATTTATCTTATATACTGCAACTTTCATAGACTCATTTATTAGTTATAAGAGTGTTTTAGCAGACCTCTTTGGATTTTCTATATGTAAGATCTTGTCATCAACAGAGAGATATAGTTTTAATTTTTTCTTTTCATTCTGGATGCCTTTTATTTCTTTAATTAATTTATTTATTTATTTGCTTTATTGCCATGGCAATACATGAAATTTCAATATAATGTTAAATAGAAGTGGAAAGAGCATATCTTTTTGTTTTGTTCCTTATCTTAGGGGAAAAGCATTCAGTCTTTCACTACTATGATATTAGGTGTGGCTTCTTTATAGGTGTCCTGAATCAGGATGAGGACATTCTAATGCTTTAATTTTATATGTCAATTGGACTAGGACACTGAGTGCCCAGATATCTGGTGAAATATTATTCTGGGTGTGTCTGTGAGGATGTTTCTGGAAGAGATTAGCATTTGAATTGGGGCACTGAGTGAAGCAAATTGCCCTCCCCGGTGTGGGTGGACATAATCCAATCTGTTCAGGGCCCAACGAGAGCAAAAAGACAGGAAAGTTGGATACTCTCTCTGCCTGACTACTTGAACTGAGACTTTGGTCTTCTCCTGCCCTCAAATTGAGATTTACACCATCGGCTCCCCAGGTTCTCAGACTTTCAGACTCAGACTGAATCACACCACTGGCTGTCCTGCATCTTTAGCTTGCAGATGGCAGGTCATGGTACTTCTCAGCCTCCATGATAGTGTGTGCCAATTCTCTCTCTATATATATACACACATATGTATGGGTACACATATATTATATATATGTAATATATAATATATATCCTACTGGTTTTCTTTTTCTGGAGAACACTGACTAAAACACATTCCCTTCTCTCCCTAATATTTTGAAAGTTTTTATTATGAAGTGGTGTTGGATTTGTCAGATGCATTTTCTGAGTCTAGTGAGATGCTCATGTGTTTTTTTTCTTTTATTCTATGGATAAGGTGTACTAGATTAATTGGTTTTAGCATTTTAAAATGAACATGTACTCCTGGAATAAATGAGAGAGAGAGAGTGGAGGAATTAGGAACAAGATCATAAAGAAGTAATGCCCAAATAGATTTTGACAGAATGGATAGGGATTTGACAAGGCTGAAGGAAATTCGTGGAAGAAGATAAGCCCATTAATAAATCTATTCCATTTTATTTACGATTTTTTATCCTCTTACAAGATATTTTGAGGACCTGGTTATTGTGGTTATCTGGTTATCCAGAGCATGTCATGGAACCAATGGCACATTTAGGTGCTCAAGAAATTGGAAATGCATAAATGAGTCCATGGACAAGAGAATGGGATAGATGATTTATAACTAATATTAAGATGAGTCAGGTGAGTAAGTGAAATAGTAAAATCATTGAAAAGCTTAATTCAGTACCTAGTCTTTTTTTTTTTTTTGGCTGCGTTGGGTCTTCGTTGCTGCACACAGGCTTTCTCCAGTTAAGATGAGCCGGGGCTACTCTTTGTTGCGGTGCGCGGGCTTCTCATTGAGGTGGCGGTGGCTTCTCTTGTTGCATAGCATGGGCTCTAGGTGTGCAGGCTTCATTAGTTGCAGTACGTGGGCTCAGTAGTTGTGGTGTGTAGGCTTCAGTAGTTGTGGCTCATGGGCTTAGCTGCTCTGCCGCATGTGGGACCTTCCGGACCAGGCATAGAACCCGTGTCCCTTGCATTGGCAGGTGGATTCTTAACCACTGTGCAGGGAAGTCCCAGTACCTAGTCTTTTGAATAAATCTTTTGCTCCATGGGTTGATTTGCATATTTATAAAAAATACATTACAGTACTGGGTCAATATTCTAATAGAATATTATACTTCTTTTATTCTTTGCCCACTTATATAACAAGGGATGTGACAACTTCTGCTGGTATGAGTTCCACTGTGTATATTAGATATTTTTTGAGGAAGGAAGGTGAGGTTGTGGATTGAGGAAGGAGACTTCTAGATGTAGAGAAAATCACACTGTTATTATTAAAATATGTATTGTCTTGACAGAAAATAAAGTTATAATTAACATATACAAGATAAACTATAGGATAAATCAAGAAAGTTAAATAATTCTACCTTTTTTTAAAAAATGAAAATGTGCACAATCTTCATGGGAACATGACATTTAAGCTTAGTCTTAACAGATGGGCAAGATTTGGAAATTTGGAGATGAGGGTGATGCTGTTCCCAGAATGGGATGAGAAGACCAATAGGGCATATACAGTCAAGAGTGATTGTTTCCTTTGATAAGGATTGAGTTTGGGAAGAACAGTGAGAATTACAGATAGGTGGCTTTAGGAGAAAGGAGTGATTTTTCAAGCTTCTTAAAGCTGTGAAACCTTTTCTTTAAGAGGTGTCTATACATAAAACTCCTAAAAGCAGAGCAGTTTGGGTTGCAGCAGGGGAGAAGGACTAGTACTTGACAGGCCCATCTCCTCTCGACTTGCTCTCAGTTGTGGTCAAAGATGATGCTAGAATGAAGTTCTCAGCCCAGGTATCCCTTAAAATCACTAGGGCAGCTTTTTAAAACAATATGAATGCTCAGACCAATTGAAACAAAATCTCTAAGAGTAAAGCCAAAACAGTTTTTTATTTGTTCATTTTTTAATCTGCCAGTGATTCTGAAGAACATACAAAGATTGAAAGCTATTGTCATAGGGTATAGTGAAGCACTGTTGAAAAATGACTCTTTTATGTCATCAGTCTTTAAATTTGGGTAAGTTTATACCTGGGGGTACATAGACACTTTCTCAAATATTGGGGGTGCTAAAGAAAAATTTTTAAGTTAAAAACGTGATTCTTATGAGAATATAAATGAACATGTATCAAAGATTTTATTGTTAAGACTTGTTCAAAGGAGAATTTGAAGCAATTGGGAGTACAAACATGAATTTGCTAATAGATGTAAAATTTCTTATAGTTTAATAAAATACGTGTGGAGTTACGTATTCTATAGGTTGTAAATCAATTTTATCTCTAACATATACAAATGGACAAGAATTGTTTGCATCACTATCAGTTTTCTACAAAATAACATCTACCCCTACAGGGTTGTTAATAATTAGTGTAAAGTCTTGGTGTGTGTGTCGTTTGAAAAATGCCATTGGAATTTTGATAGGGATTTGCATTGTATCTGTAGATCTGTAGCATGGACATTTTAACAACACTGATTCTTCCAATCCATGAGCATGAATATTTTCCCAATTATTTGTATATTCTTCAGTTTCTTTCGTTAATGTCTTGTAGTTTTCAATCTACACGTCTTTGCCCCATTGATTAATTTATTCTTAGATATTTTTGATGAAATTATAAATGGAATTATTTTCTTTATTTTTCTTTCTGATAATTCATTATTAGTCTACAGAAACACAACAGACTTTTCTGTATTCATTTTGTACCCTGCAACTTTACTGATGTTTATTTGTTCTGTCAGTGTTTTTTATGGAGTCTTTAGGGTTTTCTACTTATAATATCATGTTATCTGCAAATAGTGACAGTTTTACTTCTTCCTTTTCAATTTAAATACCTTTTATTTCTTGTTCTTACCTAATCTCCCTGATTAGGACTTCCAATACTATGACCCTTTTAATTGTTGAAATCACTTTGCTAATATTTTGTTGAAGATGTTTACATCTTCATTCATCAGGAATATTGGGCTGTAGTTTTCCTTTCTTGTAGTGTTCTTGTCTGGTTTTGATATCAGGGTAATGCTAGCCTCATAAAATGAGTTTAGAAGAGTTCCCTCCTCTTCCATTTTTTTGGAAGAGATTGAGGAGGATTAGTGTATCCAATCTTCTCTTGAGCAAGAGAAGAAGAAAGAAACAGAGGAACTACAAAAGCAGCCAGTAAACAATGAACAAAATGGCAATAAGTACATACCTATTAATAATTACTTAAAATGTCTCTTGGAGGCAGAAGAAAGCTGGAGTGGCTACATTTATATCAGAGAAAATAATGCTTAGTTAATATTATATGTATTCAATGTTTCACTATTTTATCTTAGAAATAAATTATTCAATAATTATCTATTAACTAACTCAGTTTAATATTAATCTAAGGTTTAAGTTACCTAAATATCTTGGAAATTTTGTTTGACACACTACAGAACACAATTATTATTTATATAAAAAGTTTGAGAGACTCATGATTCAATTTATTTTAAAAATTATATCTTTTCATAATATTAAAATTTATATAGGAGTAAATTTAGTTTATTTGATTAGTAAACCGGTATAATAACAATAAATTCAGATTAAATATATTTTTCATGAGAAATCAAACCTCAGTCTTATAAAAATGAGATATGCCCTTGTATATTATACCACATTGATAATTTATATAGAGTCATATAACCTTTTTTTCTTTGAATAATAATTATTTAAAAAGTCTGATTTGGATTTTTATTGAAAATGGCCTTTGAAAAGCGTCTTTTAGAGATTTTTACAATTCATGCATTAGAAATTCTGTTCACTGTTTTCTGAGTATTTGGAAATACTCAGTTTATATAAACACTTATTTCTGTAAGCTCATCGGAACAGTGTTTTTTTTAATTTTAAGAGATGCTATAATATATTAATACCCTCTGAAGGTAGAAGTCAAGAGCTTCCTTAACAGGAGACACAGCAAGGAGTAATACTGAAATAGTTTTTAAAAACTATTGTGGAGAATATGGCCACTTCAATGACATAAAGAATCATTTCCAAAAAGATAATGTAAGTTTTGCCCTCTAATAGAATTATTTCTTTTCTTTGTCTATAGGTTATATTTGGTCTTAGTGCATAATATGTAATCCAGAATATAGCCTTTGCAGGTGAAAATTTAGTAAGAGTATCTCATATAAGCCCAAGTGAAATATAAATTAAAGTAATGGTAAACAGCAAAAAAAAAGGGTTTGGCCAGCAAACGCTTGGTTTGAGAATGGAAAGAGATTTTAAGTTATAATAGTACCTCTTTGTTTATAATCCCTTTCTTAGGGCATAATAAAAGTTTCCTTCAAGACAAAAAATCACCTGGAAGTTTATTAAAAAGTTAAAAATCTGGGCCTTTCCCCCAGTTTACTGAATCAGAAACTCTGTCATTGGATTGAGAAGCTTCCATTTTTAGCAAACACTCCAAGTGATGTTTATGAATGATAAATTTTGAAACCAGAACTCTTTAATAGGTGACACCTACTTTTACATACACTTATGCTTATAGTTGCAAATATGCATAATAGAGTAAATGTTCAATCTCAGTAAAAAACAAAAAAATCTAACAACATAGGGATCTTTTTGCAATGAAAGATATATATTCAGAAAGACTCCTACTATCTGGAAAAACTTCTTTGTTGACTTTTCTTCAGAAATTTAGAATCACTAAGATTTTTCAAAATCTTTGTACAACTCAAGATATGTCCTATTTTTGTCTCATCTTATACATGTTTTCCAATTATAAGATTATTTGCATTAAATAATACTTTTAAAGGATCAGGAATGTGATATATAAGAATACTGGCATATATAAAATCATTCCCAAGTGGGTTCTAAATCATCAATAATTACTCAAAGCAAGTCTTTAGACCATCATTCCTTAGGACACTGTGTGAACCAAAAGCTTTATGGTGGTCAAGTAAGTGTGAGAAATACTGCATTGTGTAGCACATCTCAGTGCAGTGAGTCACAGTGAATGTCGACATATCAAAGGCTTTGAGAAGTCTTGAAGTGCTGCAATGCAATCTGTTCCAATACTGTTTAACTTAACTAAGGTATTTGGTCACTAGTAATATATTAGGGGATGAGGAAATATACTTTTAGATGCACTAAATTATGTGAATCATAGTGTTTTTTAATTAACAATCAAGATACTATATTAAATTATACTAACTCAAATTCTGTAAGTTATTTTTAGTAATTGATTCTGTACTATGTAACTTTGATTACTTGTGTCTAGGGAAATTCAGCAAACTTGCCTTTTTGTAAAGGGTTTTACATAATAAATGCATTTTCTAAAATGTAAGTGATACCAAGGAGTATTACAAAGAATTAAAATGAGACGTGCAAAATTCCTTACTTTTTTTATTTCAATAAACGATTTTTGAGCATATACTATATGTGCTAGAAAATGTGCTAGATTCTAGGGATACTGATTAATAAGAGAGCTATATCCTGCCCTCCTGGAGTCTGTAATTCTGTAGAGAAGACAAATACTAAAGACCTAATTAGATATATGTTGAATGCTAAATAAAAGGTAGAAGGTGCTATAGAAACTGTATCAGTCAACGTTCCCCAGAGAATGAATGATGATGAATCAGAGGAGTTTAGGCTCCTCTTAAAAAAAGAGTGGTTCACTACCAAATGTAAAATAGATAGCTAGTGGGAAGCAGCCGCGTAGCACAGGGAGATCAGCTAGATGCTTTGTGCCCACCTAGAGGGGTGGAATAGGGAGGGTGGGAGGGAGACGCAAGAGGGAGGAGATGTGGGGATATATGTATATGTATAGCTGATTCACTTTGTTATAAAGCAGAAACTAACACACCATTGTAAAGCAATTATACTCCAATAAAGATGTAAAAAAAAAAAAAAGAGTGGTTCAGAAATGGTCTGTGGAATCTGAATTTGGAATGGAGGTAAGTGACGTTAGAAGATAGAGGGAGCATAGGATGAGAAAAGAAAGGCTGGTGGTCAGCACGCCCCCCCCGCAAAAAAAAAAAAAAAAGTGCAGTGGAATAAACTGAGTAGATAAGCAAGAAAGATGAGAGTTTGTAGTTGTGCAGTAGAATGACTTACCAGAGGAATGGAGGTTGCTGTGGAGGAGTAGAAAAGATTTTTGCAGAAGATAAAGAAGTTAGACCTTTACCCAGTTGTCCATATGGACATAAAATTGCCAGTATCATATCAAGAATTAGAATGGAGAACACTGTGGCATAGGTGATAGTGTCTTAAATGAGTGAAGGAGTGACGAGGCATTAGGTAGTGACTGTAATGAAGAGACAGAGGAATTTATAAAGTCTTATAGTGTGAGCTAAATAGAAGAAGAACTTTTTAGATGATAAATATACTTGAAATGGCTTAGACGGAGTTATTCTTCTGAGTTAAATGCAGCAATGCATTTGGTTGCTTGTAGAAGAAAGTGGTTGTAATTCCTCTCTGGATGTAAACATATTTTAAAAAATCATGACCATTGCATTCCTGCAGACGTAAGGTTTTTCTGAGTCCCAAATATTTATATACTCCAAGACTTAAGTGCATAAGCTTAGTTACTAGTTAGCTTCTTATTTCATGCAGAGTTTGGCTTAGATGTCGGCATGTTAAGGATCAAATCTGATGGGCTGAAATTCTACACATACATACATCACAGTTGTTTCAAGAAGGGGGGATGGTCTCTTAGTGAGAGAACTGATGGTTGATGTATGTACTTGATAGCACATTTCCACTCCTAATTATGAAGAGTTTAAGAATAGTATGCCCACATCTCTGCCATATATTACCTAGATCTTAAAAAATAAGGTAGTTGTTACAAGGTGACTAAGTATAGAATTATATATTGCTGTTGAGTTGTCCTTTTTTTGACACTTAGATAGTAACCACATGGTATTTAATTCTGATTGACAGCTGTTGGATACTTACACTCATCTTACTTTTTCTCTTTGAATATTGCTCTCTTTAAGCTCATTATGTCTTCGATATCTTTATGGCATATATTTGAAGCAATCTGGCAGTTTCTGACAGAAAGAAGTTAGAATATAAAAGACAATTTCCATCATTTTTTTTCTGGTACTATTGCTGATACTTCTAAAACATTATGAAAGAGTAGTTGAATTAAACTATGCCAGTTGGGCATAAATATTAATAATTAGTTCACTTGAATGGAAAGTATGTGCATAACATTTAGAATCATTTGCTAATGATCAATTTTTTATTCATTAGAAAACTATATTTATTTACTATTAGCAAATAAATGACAATTTTTTTGCAGTATTAGCTGTTGACTCTAAATCTTTCCTCTTCTCTAGTTTCTTATACTCCTTAATGGTGTAACTATGGCTATTTCTCAAGTGCTATTTTGTTCCTACTTCTATATGTTATATTAATCATGAGTTACAACATCTCATTTCTCATGGTCAATTCTGGAAAACATATCATATTGTCAACCAATTAGTTGCATCCAGTAGTCATGTAAACAGATGTTGCATGGTAAACAAACAAACAGGAACACTCTCCCAAATTCAAAGAGTTATAATCTCCCAAATTCAGTTACTGTGAATAGAATTTTACTCTTCCTGATGCCACATGGGAATTATATTTTTTAGTAAAGTGACATTTAAATACAAATTTATTCTGTTGACACTGAACTACCACTATTTGAAAAGTCTTTTGATATATTTTTATTTTAAATGTTGTATCAGTAAAATGTCTGGATTACAAATGTTCTTTGATCACAGGTAATCAAAGGATGAGAGACCTCATCATTAACTATCAATCAAATCCAGCAGAAATCTCCCACCCTCCTTCTCACAGTTCTTGTTTCCATGTAAGCTGTTCCTTCTACAGTCTCCACATTTCTCCCAATTTCTGTCATCCAGAGTTAGAATATCAATAGATTGAGAACAGAAAGTTTGAGAAATGAATGACTAAGAAGATAATCAGTAGCCAGCACAGAAAGAACTGTCATTTTTTGGTAAGGTTATGTTGGTTGGAAATAACAAGGACACTTTCATATTTCCTCAAATAATGGTGGGTAGGGGTTGAGATAAAGACACATATGACTGGGAACCCACCACAGCTGGATAGCCAAATTTCAGTAAGGTCAAAAACATAAGTTGTATTGTGTTAATATGACTCATTGGCATAACATTTTATAACTTATTGTCATAGTAGAGATAAATAGAATAGTTTTGTTATATTTTGTTTTCAAACGGGACAAATATCATGTGTATGCTGATGGAAATAGTTCAGTAGGAAGGGAAAGATGATGTATAAGTGGGAAAAACTTTTGAAATAATGTCATTGAGTAAGTGAAAGAGGATGAGGTCTAGAGCAAATGGAGTGACTGACCTTTAGAAGCCAGTAAAGGAAGGGAAGGCAGAATGGATTAATGCAGATGTAAGTAGGTGAATAGCAGTAGGTAAGATTAACCTGAGGTTTTAGATATTAATTTAAAATGAGATTTGCCCTTGTGGTTGTGAAATTTTCTCTACAATTCACCCTGTTCAGCTGCATGGGTGCAAGAAGTTAGATGGAAAACTAGATACAAGCTGGGTTGTGGTTTAGCCAAAGATGGAAGTAAGAAAGGTAAGGGGACTGTGATCTCTGAACAGAGAGTGATTTTTACAATTGAGCAGGGAATTTAAGCTGGGTAAGGAGGAAAGAGAGGCTATCAAAGGCTATCAAACACAGTAAAGAAAGTGTTAGGGTTGAAAGATTGTTGGAGAAATTAGAAGTAGTGATCCGAGGGTAGAATTCAGAAATCTGATTATGGAAGTATTGCAATTTTTAGTAATCACAAAGTTTATGGTATGACTATGGGAGAGAGAGTGGCCAAGTGGCAGGAAAAAATAGGTTCAAGGACTTTGAGGACAGGGTGTGGGAATTATCAACTATGAGACAGGAAAAATATAAGGGAGCGTGGTTCTGAACAAGGAGCCCAACTCTGTGAAAAGTGAAGGTGAGTAAAAGGCAGCACCAAGACAGAGAGGTTGAGATGATCTGATGATGTGAAATTTTAAAGCATGAAGCAATTTATGGAGTAATAAAAGAAAATGGGATGGAAAGAGAAATGCTAGGAAAAGAGAGCCTCAGCTCAACTCAGTGGCACAAGATCTGTTGGGGGAAAGAAAAAGCTACCACTGGAGAGGACTATAGGGGAAGCATCATCTTTAGGAGAGAACTAGATATCTGTTAAAGCTAGAAGGTAAGCAGGATGTTCATAGAAGATGTGGAGCACAGAGAGGCATTTGCTGAGTGCCAGAGGGCTTACTGGAAGACTTGCGAGTATTGGAGTATAAGTAGCGGTGTGCAAGAAGTGGCTGTCTCTTCATCCCTCTTGATGGAGATAAGATTTTCCAGGACTCACATTTGACTGCTGAGGGAAGGATGTGTTTATACTGCACGCAAGGGTTCTGCCTTGGTAACATGTTCTGGTGAAACTGGTTCTTGCTTCTAGCATGTGGGCTCCCACTTCACTTTGGTGACAGGGGAACCCTAAAAATTATACCCTTTTTTTTTAAGTTAGATATTCTCTATATCTTAAGCCCCTGAATATTTTGCCTTCCCCTTATTCACTCAGTAAATACTCATTGAATCTCTCCTAAGCATCAGGTGCTGTAGTGAGTACTTAGTCTCTGTCCTGCTGCAGCCAGGAGCAGAGGAGAGAGACAAGCAAGTTACTTCACAAACAATGACCAATTAAAGCTATGGTGATTTCCAGAGAGGAAAACTGCCACTTGTCAGAAAAGCATATAACTGGAGATCGAGATTTGTTTTTGTTGTCAGAGGGGTTTCTTTGAATAAGTGACATTTAACATTTTTTGAAAAGGTGCTGGTGAGGTGCGCAAACATGTCAGACAGGAGGAAATACAAGATAAGGAACTGAGGCAGCCCCAAGCTTGGTATTTTTCATGCAGTCTACAATTCCCCTCCACTTCCCATTAAATCTCATACCCTCCCCAATGTACATAGCTTCTGAGATTGTCAAAAAGGGCAAATGCCTTTTGAAACTTTTTAAGACAACTTCACAAATGATTATTTTCAGCAGAATGAAGAATGTTCTACTATTGTTCACACTTCTCCAACTGCTTTTCGTGAGTCTGAAGAGAAGGGAAGTTTCTTTCCGAGTGAAGTAGTATCTTAGTGGTCCCTAAGTAGAACTGGAGATTGGTATTGATATATTTCCAAAGTAGTTTCTTATGTTAGTGGCAGAAGAATCTGAAGAGCTGAGAAGAAATATAAGAGCAGTAGCATGACTTACTCAAGGTCTTTTAAAAACCACGTGCACGTGGCTGCCTTCTTGCTATGTCCTCATGTAGAGAAGAAAAAGAAAGAGAGCTCTGTGTCTCTTCCTCTTCTTATAAGGGCACTAATTGTGTCACGGGGGCCTCACCCTCATGACTTCATAGAAACCTAATTACCTCCCAAAGACCTTAGGGTTTCAACATATGAATTTTGGAGGTACATAAATATTCAGTATATAACACAGATCATATAATAAATAAATTAAAATTGTCTTTGAAAAAGTAGAAGATTAGAAGCAGCAAATTAATCATGACCCTTTCAGTTTTTTCAGAACAGGCAACTTGGCCTAGTTCCTGGTCAGTCAGTTGTCTCTACATCTTCCTGGGTCCCTAGTCAAGCAGCTTTTTATAAATCATGCCCCTAGGCAATAGAATTCCACCTTAATCTATCATGCCAAACAGTAAGCCAGGCTCCAATTTTCCACCTTGTCTGGAACACATGTGTTCCATTTACAACATGAGCTGAATTCTCAGCCATCTCTGCCTGATTCCTGATGCAGATTCAAGCAGTCTGGTGACATTATTCCATCAATCTTTCTACTTTGTTTTGTTTTATTTTGTTTCAAGTTTATTAATATATTTATTTTTTCTTAGCATCATGGACTTAAGATTTTCTCTTTTTATAATACCATCTTTACCAGAAAATCCTTATATATTTCTTAACTTGTGAATTTATCTAAGAAAAGTACTCACTATACAACAGATTCACTAAAGTTTAACATCTTAGATACCTGAGAAAGACTAGCCCAGACACTCATACAGAAGGTTAGAAGGTCATACGGTGCATTGTCTATGTCATCAACATCATTCAGCTCAAAAATCGTCAACTGAGCATCTTTAATGCTCAAAGTCTATTAGACACGAATAGCCAATTTAAAGTGGTAAATGATCCTTGACTTAAAAGATTTTACCATTTAGTAGAGGTGTCAGCCCTATAGATTACCATACTATGAGGAAAAAATTGTTACTATAATGATAATACACTCAGAGTTCTTTAGGAATTCAAAGAAATTGTGGTTCATTCTAACATGGAAAGTCAGGAAAGGAGGGATATGGGAGTAAATTTACAGAGGAGTTATCATTTGAACAACACCTTGAAAAATTTCAAAGAAAGAACAATGGAAAAGAAAATACTTTCTTCTTCCTCTGAGATGAAATGGACAGAGAAGAAAAGTGGAGGTTAAAAAGTAGTTTGAAATGAAAATGAGAAAATAGAATTCACTTAGATGGCCTTAATTTTCTTAGGTGAGCAGATGAAAAACAGAGTTGTATGGTTAATGAGACTGAGGTAGGGATCAAAGTTATAGGAGGATAGCTGGGTGGTTGCTTAGGTGATGGATAGATGGAAGGAAAGAAATACAGAAAATATGAAAGCAAACATTTATTGAATTCTTAGTCTCTGCCAGGCAGTGTATTTTCACATCCACTTTATCAAGCCAAATTGAAAGGACAAAAGAAGCTGGGAATCTTTGAATTTTTGGTGGTTATGAATATTCATTTATATTAATTTGTCATCAAAGTTCAACAAAGAGAATTTGTGGGTGGTCTTTTTAATCCTTAGCCTTGACTATTCATATAACTTGGGCCTAGTCTCTTCCTCTTAGCAGAGAAATAACTTTCATGTCATTCATCTTTGTCTTTCTCTAATGACTCTGTTTTCTGAATGGTTTCTTCAGAAATAATTTTTTTTTGTAAAAATGAAATGTGTGGAGTTAAGCTTCAACACCATGAAGTTTGCATTTATGGTCACTCTACCATACATATATGATCATTAAATTGTTCAGTTTTAATCTGGGTGGTGGGCTGAATAATCATCCATTTAATCTAAATGTGAAGGAAGATAAGCTAAAGGATAAAGATAAATCTGCTTCCTTCTTCACTTAGATGCTGGATTTGGAAAAAAGAAGGGAGAGGGACGTTCCCTTGAAAGGAGAGAAACACCTCTAAAAGATAAGAGTCCAAATATCCAGTTTTCCTAGGATAGTCCTGATTTTCACCTGTTTAAATCAATTTAGTCCTTTTAATTATTTTAGCACCCACTCTTCATTCTCAAAACTGTTCCATTTGGGCAATAAATGGCCATCCTCAAACAGAAAACTTGAACTTTTAATTGGTTTAATATATACACGAAAGTCATGGTTTTAACCTGGAACAGAGTAAACTTGGCAAGCTTAATCAGTAGTTGTCTTTTGGTTGGTTTTCTCTTCATCCTCCCAAATTTCTTGCATATCCCACTATCATAGGAAACTCAAACTCAGATCAAAATTAGGTTAAATATAGAAAATCATGGTTATTTTTGTACATTAAGTATTTAAATTTCAAGCCTGCTGCATCAGTCTTGGGTAGACAGCTCAGTGTGAACTGCTGCTGTGTCTCTAATTGTCATTTTCTTGTCATTGTCTTTTAGAACATCCACAAAAAACCTTTAGTGCAACCATAAACCTAGAGTTTCTCTCTATTGATTAACACACTTTTGCACTAATAAGTGTCCTGTCAAAATATTATTGGATTTCCAATATTATACAACACATTGGCTTAGATTATTACTATCTTGTATATAAATGTAATTGTTTGGTTAATGATCAAAATATTTTGCTTGGCGAGAAGTTTACTTGAAATCACTCTTTCATTTCATATGAAGTAGAGCCAAAACAAACTAAAAACTTTTCTTACCTGAAAGTGCCCTACAATTTCCTATCAATAGCAAAGAGAATATGTTGTGTTTGAATAATGCTGTTTTAGGAATATTTAGTGATTATTTACTATTATTTACAATTATTTACAATTCCTTAAACTAGGTTTGTTGATTTTTTTAAATCTTAGGTTTCGAATTCTTGAAATCCTATCCTGGTTTTATTTTTGGAACATGAGCTTGAAAATAACCATAAGTTTTGAGAATTTGGAAAGCATGTTTGCCATACTGCTGTCCATAACATGGACACCTTATATCATTTATTTTGAACAAAATAAAAGCAAATTAAATATTTTCACAGACAGAACAAAGCTGATCTTTTAAAAAAAATCTTATGTTCTATGTGTGGTACAGCTACATGAGGTAACCTTTCATAAATTATGTTTAATATTCAAATATCAAATGGATAAAATTACCAAAAAGTCTCAAATATTTGTTTAAAGTTATTAATTCGATAGGTGTTTATGTAATGGGGAAAGAACAGAACTGGGAACACAGAGCTTTGGCTCATGTTCAGTTTTAAATGATAATCTGTTAACGTTAAACTGGAGAGTTTACCATTCCCAGTAGAAAAGTTATCTGGAAATGTATGGAATGAGATTTACTTTTTGGCTGCATCCTAACACAGAAGATAAGGGACGCTAAACTCCCCATTCTTGTGTGTGGGATAATACCTGGCCAAAAAAGAATTATCCTCCACAAAATGTATCTTTAATAGCTTTCCCCTTGACTGGAACATTGGAACCCAGATTCATTTATTTTCTTTGGGCTTCAGTGAATCTTCAAGGATACTTCCAGTTTTGAAATACTATTCAGCAGTTATTTAGAAAGAATTAAACTGAAACAATTACCCTAGTAGGATCACAGATATATTTGTGGTTTATATATGAATATACATCAAACACATGCACACACATACAGATTTCACTTTTAACAGCATCTTCTATGAATGAGATTTGATCAAAGCCTGCTCCATTTCGGAATCAATTCAAGGAGAATTAGTCATGGAAGCAAAAAAGGGCACTTTCATAAGATTATTTTCCAGAAGATGATCCATAAATCAGACCCCAATAATGAAATTAAACTACATTTTTAGAGCAGTGGTTTTAAAGCATCTGTTTTTTTCTTTAAAGAAACAACATACTTTTTTCAAATAAAGTAACACACATAGCTCTCCAATGGAGAAAATGTATGAAAGTTGAGCTCTTCATTGTCCCATGGTTGCCACCTTCTCCACACCCTGTCTTCCTCTTCAGAAACACTAGAGAAGTCACTAATAAATCCAAGGACTTCGTAGAATATTAAGGAAAATGTATTGCTGTGAATTAGAGATCACCAGACTCAGTGACTAGTCAGAAAATAAGCAAATGAAGTCAATTGTGCCAGTCCTGGACAATCAGAAGTGTAGGTATGAAGTGAATTTGAGATGCCATATCATCCAGTATTTTGTTCTTAAGGACGGCTTTTTTGCTGTATTCCAGATTAGACATTGTTACATTGTTAGAAGAACCTTTGTTCATTCATTATAATGAAACATTTATCTTAAAAGCCACCATGCTTCTTAGATATTTCAGGCCCAGTAAATGATAAAGTCCTAACTCCTTCCAGCTGTCTAGAGAAGTAGTTCCACATCTCTCTCAGTCACGTTCTGGCTTTTTGCATCTTCTCTGAACAGAGAGTATGAAGTCTTCCATGGTTTTTGGAGATTCATTGCCTTCTGATATGTTTGTGCATGTTTTGGATCTTATTCTGAAAACACGTATATTAGCTACGTTCAATGAACCAGATGTGGTCAATAAATAAGGCTCATCTCCATTAACCAAACACCAGGACTATAAATATGCATAATATTCTTATCCCTTAATAAAAGAAGCCAAAAGGTAATCACTGGATGGCAAAAAATGTGAATGTGAAGTGACAGCCCGGGTTGGCCTTGAAAGGAAGTTCTTAGGATGGTTGCAGAGAGCATCCGTTGTAATAGAAGAGTGTGGAAGAGAGGGGGAAAAAAAGAAAATGGTAATGAAATAGAATGGAAAATGAAAGGAAGGACAATGCTAAGGTGCACATATGTTTGGAACTTAATTTATATCAAAGTGTGTGATATATGTAATACTTTTGCCCACATTATATAATTACATCATATACTTTCTGTCCAAAAAGTGAAAAGATGTAATATAAAACCTATTGCACATTTTATACTCATGCTATTGAGAAAAATGTGTCTTACAAAGTTCATGCCACATGCGTTTTATACTATGAGGAACTACATTTGAATATGAATTTATGCACTTTTATCTCAATGTCTGGATTTCAATCTCTTGCAAATTAGCAATTAAATTGAACTAAATGCACTTTTGATAGGATTTAAATGCCCTTTGATTCTTTTTCAGAGCACTCATAAATATGATCTTTTTATTTTAGTGGGCTACAAATATGAATTCAAAAAATGAAAACTTATTTTTTTATTTCATCAAGTGACAAAGGAATACAGAACTCAGAATTTATAATGATGGAGATGTATCCTTAAATTATTCTTTTAATTTTACGTTCATTATATTTTAGTGTGTGTGTGCGAGTTATGCCTCATACTCAAAATGAGAAGAGTGACAACAACTGGTGAATGTGTTGGTGTGGTTTGACTGGATACTTTACCTGAACTAACCACACATTCGTCAGTTTTCATATTTTCTGCATTGTTTGAACTTGACAGCTCTCTTGTCATCACACTAGCCTTGATAGTCATAAAGAGATAAAAGTGTTTTAAATGTCATGATGAAAGATTTGGAGGTTTATTTGCTTTATCTAGTAGGCATGCTTGAACATATATGCCTGTATTTTCTATCTTGTTTTGATGCATTAGTACTTCACTTCCCTGCATGACATGGTGAAGCTGTGGAAGAGTATTACTTCTAGACCTGATTACGATATTGCACCAGACCATTAGCAGAGAATCATTCTATTATAATTCATGCTTGAAACAGTGCCAACACTCGTTGGTTGAATAAGTGAATCTGTAAAAAAAAAAATCTATTACATATATGAGAAAAAGGTAAAAGTCATTTTCAGTTTAACAACTGTAGTCTGCATATCACTGCATGGGAGTTATATTGTTACTTACTCTATGCTAATTTTTGGGAACACTTTTATATAAGACATTGGTGAAGACATATATGGCTACATTCAGAGTGGTTGCATTTTAGGTTGACTCTTTAGAATCATAGCGAATGAAATTCTAATAGTAAGCAAACAAAATAAAAACAGGTCGTAATCCTTTATTAATTCCATAAATAATCACATAATTTTGCTTTAGTAATTTCTGTCACATTGAAATTTTAAGCCTAATGCAGATGGATCTTTGACCATTTTTAATAGTAAGTTTACCTTGTGTATAAATGTAATGAAAATGTAATTGCTTGTTAAATTCCTATTAGGTGTATGATACTCAGTATAAGACATAAGGGGTTAATTAAGTATGTGCTAAATCGTATTAATGAATTTGTGTTAAACACCATTAGCTTCCTGTATTATAATTAATTAGATGTATATTAATTATTAGCATAATAAAATTTATAAGTAATTATGTATACAGTTGTATTTAATTACATGAATATATTTATATTGATCAAATTATACTTATAGATTTACATTTTAAAATCTTCATTTTTCTAATCAGTATAGAAATCAGTATAGATTTACAAAGTATATAATCTTGACCATATATAGTCAACATAAATACTTTTTCTGTAATTTCTTTTTTCTGTTTTCTACAGGCTTAATCTCTCATTTGATTTGCATTCATTTCTGTGAAATGGTAGCATTAATTCCCTTTTCTTTTTGGATTTAAAATTCTCTGTACCCCTATTTATAAATGTAAGTCCATAACCGGTTACCTTGGAAACTATTTAAAGAACATATTCTCTTTTCTATCTGTTTTATCAGATCATATAACTGCCTTCTTTCTCCTTCATCTACTGCTTCAAATAACTCAGTGCTGTGGGAACTGATAAGCTCAAGGTTTATGCCAGTGTTAGGTCTATGTGTATATGTGTACATGTGTGTGTTTATATTTTGTAGATGATTTATAAAACTTAATCATAATGACCTTGTATATTGCTTCACACCATCAATAATGAGGGGCTAACTAACCGTGTGACTAAAAACTGAATTTTGAGATAATTTCTCTTATTAGTATTCTAACATCTGAATCTGTAGTATGTAGTATTTCACCAGTGAGATATATACAGTATTATAATAATTTGTATTAGACAATATGTTTGGAGTTATTTTTAACTCTAATCTGCACTATGAGAGATTGCAGATTGAAACTGCAGATTGCCAAAGAGATCACAAAACAGTGTAATGGCAAAGAATATAGGTACTGGGGTTCCACTGTCTAAATTTGAATTGAGCTACTTAATGCTCTGTAACTGGGGCGTAATAAAAGTACCCACTTCATAGGGTTATAAGGAGTTAATTCTTGTCAGCACCTAGAATATATAGCTAATGCATGTTATAGATCTAACCAATTGACTTGAAAAGAATGGATCTTAAACTTTACTTAAAATCTATGCTAATACATTGCTGATGATCTGAAGAGAAATTTAATTTACATCTATAAATCTGTAATCTGGGTGTTAAATGTCAATAAAATCAGATACTGAACTGCATAAATGCCATGCATTTTTTCAGCCCCAATTTTTAAGTAAAAGTATGTTGAATTTGTATATTTTTGTAAAAGAACCTTAAGGAGCTTGTTAATAATTTTTGGATGTCCTTGCAGACAAAGGACACACCCCTCTGTTACACACCTCACACTTTTTGTACATGAATACTTCACAGTGATTTTGATGTTTTCAGATTCTTACTTTATCAAAGACATTTATTAATTAGGTTAGTCTTTGAGTGTGTTATCTACATTATAGTCAATTCATTTGGGAGAAGAAAGCAAATGAATTGTGAGTTGGAAAAATTAGTTAGCTAATAAATTTGGGATTAGCAATGGTTTTGTCCAACTAAGAAAATTCAATTGTGTTAAGTAAGTAATTTTTTATTTCATAAGAACTCACAAGCCTTTTTTTCTCACTTATCCTACCTGGAAAAAATTATTTCACCTGAACCTCAGTTTCCTCAATACATCATGGGGCTCAGAAAGTCTACCTTGCCAGGTTCTTTATACCTGGAAGTTCATAAAACACACTTAACAGAGGGTTAAGCTCCTCACTGATACACAATACATTTTAGTGTCCTTATTTCCTTAGTGGAAACTATGATTTTTTTTAAAGTACTTTTGCTATCTTGGATATTTTCATAATACTAGATTCTAGAAGCAGACATTTACTAAAAATATGATTACAACAGACAGAGTCTTTAATACAATATTAGATTATGCTTCATGACTCCTCTTAAGCCATTAGAGGAAATGTGAGATTGATTCAAAGAAATAAGGCATCTTCCAGGAACAGTCTCCTAAATATATAGATATTTGTTCTACTCTCTATTTGTTCTATGCAACAGGAAACTATTACCTATCATTTAAGTATGGATAATACATTAAGTAATTGCAATATTTTTAGTTGTATGTGGTCACCAACATATGAATTGCCTCTTTTTTGTAGGAATGATTTATTTCTGCCACACTGATAATATGGTGAGCTATTACCTAGTGAGTATTCACTATATACTGGATATATATGATGACAGGCACTTTTCATGATTTATTTCATATAATTATTACAACCAGGCTATGATCTGGGCACTCCTATTATCCACATATAAAAGTAAGGAAATTAAAGTTCATAGAATTTAAGGACTTGAAAATACTCTGAAAATAATCAATGAGTTTGATCATTGTAACTAATGACAAGTGATTCTAAACACACTCTGAAGTCTGAATACCTCTGAGAGAGGAAATGGAAGATTAGCACATGCAGAGTCAGAACATGATATGAAAATGTAAGCATGTCATTTCAGATGGCTTTATGAACAGAAATTCCTTCAAAAGTCTTATTCTAATTTGAGTAAATAACAGTCAAAGAGAGGATTTTTAAATCTACTCCAATTTTTCAATGGTGTCTTAGTATCTTATTTGGGAAACAATTTTCTTTTCTTCAGGCCCAAGCTAAGTAAGTGAATATTGAAAAATGACAGGTAGACATAAACAAATAATAAATTAATGGGGTCATTGTGGGGACACATGTTTCACTGTGATTAACTTCTTAATTCTTTTCTACATCTACCTTAGGGAATAAATTGTAAAATGGAAAGTTTTAAAATACTGTGTCCCTTCATTTTAATGGTAAATGTGCATACTAAATGCCCTATGTTGAGTAAATAAAAAATAAGTAACTCTATGTATGTACAATAAAATGTTTCATTGAAAGATCCTACAGGTGTAAGATGCATATGCTAAACTGTAAACCATTCCATGAACTGCTCTTGTTCATGCATGCTAGAATAATATTGTCAAATATAACAATTTTTGACTGCATTCTTCCTTTCTGTGGAGTCCCACCTTAGCCACTGGTGATAGAGTCTCAATAGTCAGTGATTATTAATTGTTATTAATTTTCTCTTTCCTGAATGTTTCCCATGGGCCAGGCACCATGCAAAATACTTTACACATAACATATCTTCTTTAGTTCTTCATTCCCATTTCATAGAGGAGGGAACTGAAGCTTGGAGAAGTTTAGTAACTTGCCCAATGACAAGCAAGTAGTGTGAAGCTGGGGTATTTGACTCCAAAGCCCCAAATCTTATTTACTGTGGTTTCCTACAGCTTGCTACTCATTGCTATTTTGTTTTATAAAGGGTAAAAATATTGAAAAAAATATGAAGCACTTCATGATAGTGTTAGAGGATTTTGATAGGTAGCTGCTTGTGAGCCCAGGTTTCTATATTAGCAAAGTAAAATATAATACTTAAAGGGATAATATATTTATTTTATGGACCAATGGAAAATTCAAGGAGATTCAGAAAATTATAGAAAATGTCCCCCTAATTATTTGTGGTGCTCTATTCAATGTCAAGTCAATTCTCTGTGAAATAGAAACCTAAAAAATGTTTTCATATTCATAATGATACTTTGACACCTGGATTAGTGATAATAAAACTAAATACTGTGTGTCTGATTCTGTCACTATTGCTGGAAGTAATAGAAAAGGCTCTGTAAACATAGTTTATAACTGACCTTAAAACCTCTATGTTCTCCTCATGCTTCTTTAATAATTATATCAATATGCACATAGGGAATAAGCAATGCCAAGTTATATCATGTATGAGAGAGTCAGATTAGTTTAGCTAATCAATATTGTAATCTAATTTCTGGGAATATTTATGCACATGATATACACCAAGTATATAAGGAAGAAAAAGAGGATACATATATATAAACATAATTTTACATTTATTAATAGAAATTATACTGCTTTTGAACTTGTAGAAATGGTAGAATTTTTTTGTTTTTCTGCAGTGAAGTCATTTAGAGTTGGATTACTGTATAGAATATTCATACATTATTTGAAATAATAGAAAATTTCTCATTTTTGTGCACATGTCATCATAATCAATAGTGTTAATTTTTATGTTAATTAGGAAATAGATACAAGGGAGCAGATCAGCCGGGTTCAGAAATCAGCCATAAATAGCTTTTCCACAGAGATTCATGATGTTGTTCCCAAGGAAAGACACAGTTACATGACCTCAGATTAGTCTCTTCCTTATTATTTGATTTTTTTGAATAAATAGATTGCTCTATGTTCTCAAAGTAAAAGGATGATACATTCTAATATTGCTGGAGCATTTGAAATGGCATAGATAAAAGCCTATTTAGGGGGGCATAAGATCACCATAAGCCTCTGGTCAATTTCCAGAGCATTCATACATATCAGAAAGGACTCAAAGAAAAACAGCAAAAAAGGAAAGATAATGAGCCCATCAAAGCAAATGCTTAATGCAGTTCCACTTTGGCATTAATCATACTCTATGTGGGTGAGGGTCAAAAGCAGCTCTGCCTTTGGTAAAGGCAAAAAGAAAAACCAAGCTAGTGATTTCAGACATTTTTAAAGTGAGACATAAAGGTCACAAAATCAGATTCAGTTTGCGGAAGCACAGTGGGCAAGTTTTAATGACTTCTCAGCAGAGCTTTTTAAGAGAAGTACTCCAGTTTGAACTATCCAGGCAAACTAAACTTTTTTATCAACAGGAAAAGAGATGGAATATTCTAAAGATTAAATGAAATTATAAAAGTTGCTTTTACTGAGGGAATTTTACTACTTTGGATGATTAAGGTATCTTCTTTATAAAAAGGATTTAAAATGTGTGCAAGTTTTATTTAACACACATAATTTAGATATCATTTTATATTACAGATGATCATTATGTATATATGTATGCATATATAATTTTAAAGATATAAGATACTTTCCGTAATTAAATGTAGGTACTTTTCATATTTATAAGGCTTTAAAAATATTTCCGTAAATTGAATCCTCAGAGCTCACTAAATTCCTTTTTGACAAATGCTGAGTGTGAGAGAAGCAATTAAGTACTTTCCCTAACCCCATCGACTCCATCAAACAATTCACACTCTACATTTAAAAACAAGGAGGACAAGGGAAAAGAGGAGAAGGAGGAAGGAAACAGAAACAGGAACACAGAGTTTTGTTGTATATAATACAAATAGTTATTTGTGAATTCTCTTGCTGAGGTGTTTTCTATTTTTCTCAGGACTTCTTTTCAAATATATTTACTGTTGTTTAATCCAGCTGTTTATTTAAAGCTTATTTGTAAGGTATCTTTCAAGGAGTAGAGAGGGCTCCAGGATTATAAAATATATATGGTCTGTGCTTCACAGTCTTTATAATTAAAGAGAGCTCTAATAAGTAGCCATAAATTTGGGCAGTTTGGGGTATCTAGAATAAAATAGTACCTATGCAAATAGCTACTTAAGGGTTAATACCATAGTTCTGTGCTGAAATAACTTTCACAATTCCTGGTTCTTTTCCTTTAGAAATGCAGACATATTTGTCTATCTATAGGTAGATAGTTTTCCTTGAAAATATATGTAATTGAATTTATTGATACTGGCATGTGCTTGAATCATATTAGCTATAATATATATATATTTATTGTTTTATTCTACTAAGCTGATGTTCCATTCTCTACATTCGCAATGCCACTAATTAGTTCACTTAAGCATCCTGATTATTGTGGCCTCTATTGGGCTTTCTGCCCATAGTTATTCCTAACCTCTCACTGATCTCAGGTACAGCATCCACTTTTTGAGCTTCCCACATGATAGGATCTTTAGTAACATTTCTAGCCTCAATTATGTGCTTTTGAATTTTTAATGCATAATGTTTTACATAGTAGTGTTTATTAGATGAAATAACTCATAAAGGCTGAAAAGATGTCTTACTCTACTTCATGCATATCTGCAGTTTTCAAAAAATAATAATGATTCATTTTCTATTGTCCCAGGATTATGCAAAATTATGGTAAAAATGAACTAATGTTTTAAATACATTTTTGGGTTTTTTTTGGAAGATAGAAAGGACTCAATATGTATTAAATCTTCATAGTACTCTAGAAAATAAGACACAGCAGGAAAAAATATTCTAAGTTATATAGGGGAAATTTTATGATAAAGATATTTGCCCAAGATTTCTCCCCTAATAGATGAAAAACTAGTAATGGAATCCAGGACTCCTGACCATGAATCCTTCATCTTTTTCCATTACAACTAGGATGAACATATGCCCCAATTTTTCCAGGAAAGTTTCACCTAATAACTGGTTTCCTAAGTTGATCATTAATTGTGCCTTCTTTCACTCTCAATAGTGTCAATAAATTATAAGGTTACCATAACTATAGCTCACAGTAAGAAATAAAAAAATCGTAAATAGACTGTTATTTTCATGTCAGTGTTGATCAGATAATATTAGCTTATGACTGTTAATGATATAAAAATCTTTTCTTTTAAATGACTTACAGGGTACAGAACTTGTCATATAAATATTTATAACTACTTTGACATAGATTATTATTGGTTTATCTATTATTTGAAAACTACTGAATTGTCTAGGACAAGCTCTAAATGTTGTCTAAACAATTTTAAGATGTTACAATATATGAAAATGGATCCATGATAGATCCAAACTAGTCAAGTTTGACATACCAGCCAGCAGATAAAATGAAGAATTTGAGTCACTTCCTTTGTAACAACTGAGTCAGATTGAGTGAAATAAGAGAGGTTCTTTCTGATTAAGCAGAATAGAAGTCCGACTAGAAGGACACAAGTCAAAATGGGCATGAGTCTGTGTCCCCTATATAAATTAATAATTGACTGCTAAACTAATATTTTTCAAATTTTCTTTGATCTAATAACTTTAAACTGGTGGTGTGAAAACTGGGTGTATTATGACAGATGCTTATTTTCTCTTGTAGTTCACATATTTCTCTTCAGAAATGAACTCTTGACAATAATCTTGGCTTTTTTGTCCAATTTCAAAGAGCTATTTTGTTTAGAAAGGTTTAATTATTGTTACTATTCTACAGAAAATACTAGACTGCTTTAATGTTGCTCAATATCCTTTCAAAAGAAGTCATTTAGAAATCTATTTCCAAACGTGAAAAAATTTGACAAAGGTTGAGGTTTGTTCAAATTTATCTAGCCCGGAGTATGCATATAATATATATGTGAGATGTGAAAGGAGTATGTGTGTGTGTTTGTGTGTGTGTGTGTGCGTATGTGTGTGTAAAGGACACACAACCCTTCCAAAGGACTTAGAGAAAATTGCTTCTGAAAATCCTATAATGGAAAGCACAGGACAAGAATAAAGAATCTACAGACCTGTCTATTCATGAGATCATTTAAATAAGTTTGTTTTAAAGCAAGACATTAGCATAACTATTAGTTTATTATCCCAGTTATTTTGGCTTAAAATTTATACATGTATTTAGATAAGTTTATAGTATGTTAAAGCTGGAGATATTTCAAGAGAATATAAGAACTATAGGGTCCACGTAACATCGCTGAATTTGAACAGGGTGAAAATCTATAGTAAGCTATTTGAGCACATTTTTTTTCAGCTTTGTTTCCTTCAACTATTATTGGAAATTCTGCCATATAATACCATAATACTCCTTGATTAGCTGAGTTCTTAAGTTCTAAATTTCTCACTGTGCTGAAGTCCATTTCTAAAACCTAGTATAATAGAGTCAACGAGAAGTTTGGCAAAAATTATTTTACTATTTTGATCTTATTCTCTGATCTTTATTACATTAGATTTTCTATCAGAAGAGGCCACTATAGTTTGAGGGAAAATGCTTGACAACAGAGTGGGTAAGGCAGGATATTTCAAATGGTGAAAAATAATCTTTTACAACTATTACAATCAGGTGTATTTCTTTTCTATTGTATTTGATAAGCATGGTCCAGTTATTCCCTGTTTTGTATATAGCCAAAAAATGTCAAGAAATTGTTTCCACTAAAATCTTTCACCAGGAAAATCTACATATGCAGGATATGCACAAAGCTATTTTCATTTGCTTTAGGTGTTAACTTGACAGTGTTATTTTTCATAATTTTCAATATAAAATGGAGCCTCACCAGTGACAAGAAAGAGGTTATTATTGCTGAAGATTAGGCATTGTAATTTGCATCTGCTTATGTTCTCATCAGAATGTCCTTGCTTCAGAAAGCAGCCACAGAGGGATAGACTTCTTAATATTTATTTATTTATTTATTTGGCTGTGTTAGGTCTTAGTTGTGGCACGAGGGATCTTCATTGTGGCGTGCAGGATCCTTCGCTGCGGTGCACAGGCTTCTTTCTAGCTTTGACGCGCAGGCTTCAGAATGCACGGGCTCAGTGGTTACGTCCCACAGGCTCTCTGGTTGTGGCGCGTGGGCTGTAGAGCGCACAGGCTTAGTTGCCCCATGGCATGTGGGATCCTAGTTCCCCGACCAGGGATCGAACCCGCACCCCCTGCATTGGAAGGCAGACTTTTAACCACTGGACCACCAGGGAAGTCCCGGGATAGACTTCTTTAGCTGGCTTTAGTTTTGTTTTGTTGCTTGGATATGCTCCCCCCACAGATCTGTGCCCCTTACACTTACTCACCAAGGCTTGCTCATGGATTTGCTGCGTTGAATCACTATTTAGAAACCCAGTTTCCTCCACCACTGGCCAATTTTGATGAGAGTTGCCAATGGTAGAATTTCCCAATCTTTCAAATACTTGAATTGTTTTAAGCCCTGGATTTAACTCCACTAAAAACATTACTTTCAGATATATTTGTCTGTTCATATTTGAACTTTAAAACATAACTAAGCAGAGTCAGCTGTGCTTTCTTTTTCATACTATTTTACAGAAATGTTTGTAACTTGCTAAAATTATTAGTTCCATTCTCTTATCTGTAGAAAAAGCAAGAATCTAGAGGGAAACTATACTAAACAATTAGTAAGAAATAATCCAGTTTGGTTTTGTTTCTCTTATTTAGAAGCATAAGTTGGATTGATCTCATTCCTCAGTTATACAATTATTAGTCTATGCAAGACCCCCACTTTATTTTAATGTTTAAAATATTCTTTTAATTTTATTTTGTTATCCTCTCAGTTCCATTGAGCCCCAAGCCCCACTTCTTTTCTATTCTTCTCATAACCAGCCACTCTAATGTATATAATGTATATCTTTAACTATGTATATATCCTTTAAGGATATATGGTGGTATTTAATATGTATCATTAAATTTCTTAATATATGTTTTAAATTTTATGTTTTAAATTTATATCTATTACTTTGTTCTTTTCACTCAACATGATTATTAATTGTTAATTGTTTCTAATTTCTATAAAATGTTATAGTATGTATCCATCACATGTTATTTATCCATCTGCTAGTCATAGAATCTACATTGTCTACAACTTTCTGCTATCACAAACTATTCTTCAGTAATCACCTTCACACATTGTTCATTCTTTCCTGACTGATTTGTAGTACCAGTTACATCATGTATCAAAGTGTCTGTCTCTATCTATCTATCTATGTATCTATCTATCTCTTCTATCATTTATATATCAACTATATGGATCTATCTCTGAAGTCTTAATTATATTCCATTGATCTTTTGGTCTATTTCTCCCAATTTAAATTCACTAATATATATTAGTTGCATATATTAATATTTGATAGGGTGAATAATTCCTTTTCTCCCTTCTTTTAAAAAATTAACCTTCTGTTGAAGTTTATTATGAAATATACACCTTGAAATAAGACTGCCAAAGAACTGAAAAAAATAAAAAATCTGCTTTATTTTTGCTTTATGGAGCTAAGATTGACATATAACAAACTGCATGTGTTTAAAATGTAAATTTGGTATTTTGACATATGACTACAGCCATGAGTCGTTACCACAATCAAGATAGTGAATTTGTTTATCTCCCCCAAAAGTGTCCTTGTACCTTTTGGCAACCTGTTCTCCCCACCTCTCCTCAACACCATCCCTAACTCCAGGCAACCATTGATCCACTTTCTTTCAATACAGATTAGTTTGCATTTTCTAGAATTATATATAAATGTGATTGAGATTATGTACCCTTTTTAGTCTTTCTTTTTTTAATTCTACATAATTATTTTGAGAATCATCCATGATGTTTTTTTTTAATCCCATGACTTGTCTTTTTATCCACTTGTAAGTAGGGCTCAAATAGCAGAAGTGCTTAATTTTAGTGAAGTCTGACTTATATTTTTTTTTCTTTAATATATTTGTTTTTGGTATACTTTAAATTTTTGCCAAATTTATGGTCACTCACTTTTCCTATTATGTTTTCTTCTAGGAGTTTTATAGGGTTAGGTTTAAAATTAGATCTCTGATTCATTTTGAGTTCATTTTTGTACATGGTGTAATGTACAGATCAAATTTTTTTTTTCTTTTTGCACATGCATATTCAATTATTTCATGACCATTTATTGAAAAAAAAAACGCTGACCCTTTTTTCACTGAATTTCCTTGTTATCTAGCCTAAAAATCAGTTGACCATATAAGTTGACTCTTTTTCTTTACTCTTCACCCTGTTCCATCTGTTGTCTATGCCAGTGCTGCACTCTCTTGATCACTGTAGGTTTATAATAAGTTCAAGTCAAGTAGTATAAATCCTCCAACTTTGTTCTTTTTCAAAACTATTTTGACTATTATAGGTCCTTATAGTTCTACATGAGTGTCAGAAATTCTACAAAAATACCTAATACAAATTTTCTTGGGATTGCAAGTGAATCTATAGGTCTTTTCTTTAGGGGAGGGGGATGAAGAATTGATGTCTTAAAAATTTGAGACTTTTGATAAATACAGTGTATTTCTCCATATATTAATGTTTTATTTAATTTCTCTCAGCAGTCCTTTTCAGTTTCACTGTCTAGGTCTTACATAAAGTTTGTCAAACTTATCCCTAAGTATTTTGTAATTTTGATACTGTTGTAAATGGTATTCTTAAAAATTTATATTTGCATTGTTAGCATATAGAAACCCAATTATTTTATAGTGTTCCTGTATCCTGAGACCTTTGCTAAACTCACTTATTAGTTCCAGTATAACTTTTCCAGATTCCATATAATTTTCTACATAATCATGTAGTCTATGAAAAAGAGCCTTACTTCCTTTCCAATCTAGATGTGTATAATATATCGTTGTTGTTTTTTCCTTAGTGCATTGGCTGGAATCTCCACTAAAATGTTGACTAGGAGTAGTGAGAGCTGGTATATTTTTCCTATTTGTGAACTTAGGGGAAACATTCAGCCTTCCATTAAGTGAGATATTAACTTCAGGGTTTTGTTAAAGACTTTTATCAGGTTGAGGAATTTCTCTTTTTTCCTAGTTTACTAAAATTTTATTTTTCAAATTAGAAATGGAAGTTGGATTTTCCCAAGTAATTTTTTGCATCTTTTGAGATGATTATATGTGTATATGGTGAATGCTATTTTTTTTTTTTTCCTAATGTGAA
The DNA here is from genome assembly GCF_949987515.2 of Delphinus delphis. Classification (NCBI taxonomy): domain Eukaryota; kingdom Metazoa; phylum Chordata; class Mammalia; order Artiodactyla; family Delphinidae; genus Delphinus; species Delphinus delphis. The sequence goes on along the minus strand of NC_082696.1, from coordinate 55,715,698 downwards.
GGCAACCATCCATTCTTGGGCTAAACCCTGCTTGCTCTTTATGTTTTATCCTTTTTGTACATTGTTGGATTACATTTGCTAAAATTCTTTGAAGAACTTTAGCATGTATGTTCATGAGGGATACTGGTCTACAGCTTTCTTCTCATATCTTTTCTGGGTTTTGGTATCACTGTAACGATGACCTCATAGAATAAGTTAGGAATATAACATCTTCAATTTTCTGGAAGAGTATATTTAGAATTGGTATTAGTGTTATCTTAAATGTATGGTAGAACTTACTAGTGAAGTCACTTACGTGTAGAGTTTTCTTTGTGGGAAAGTTTTTTTTTTTTTTTTTGCGGTACGCGGGCCTCTGACTGCTGTGGCCTCTCCCACCGCAGAGCACAGGCTCCGGACGCACAGGCTCAGCGGCCATGGATCACAGGCCCAGCCGCTCCGGGGCATGTGGGATCCTCCCGGACCGGGGCACAAACCCGTGTCCCCTGCATCAGCAGGCGGACTCTCAACCACTGCGCCACCAGGGAAGCCCATGTGGGAAAGATTTTAATGACAGATTTTATTTTTTCATAGATACAGATTTACTCAAGTTGTCTAATTTATTTTTAGTGAGCTTTGGTAGTTTTTGCCTTTCAAGAAATTTGTCCATTTCATCTATGTTGAACTTATTGGTATAAAGTTCATAATATTGCTTAATTATTATTTCTTTTTATATCTGTAAAATCTGTAGTGGTGTCAGTTCTCTCATTCCTGATGCTGTTAATTTTTTTCATCTTTCTTTTGTTCCTGATCAGTCTGGCTTCAAGCTTAAAAATTTTATTGACTTTTAGAATGAGCTGGATTTTAATCTCATTGATTTTCTCTATTGTGCTTCTGTTTTCTAGTTCACTGTTTTCCACTCTCATCTGTATTATTTCCTTTCTCTGCTTACTGTTGGTTTCATTGACTCTCCTTTTTCTAGTCCTTAGGGTGGAAATTGAAGTAATTGATTTGAATCTTTTTTTTTCTTCTTTTCTGATATATGTATGTGTATTGCTACTGCTTTATCTCTAACCAGTAAATTTTGATACATTTTATTTTCATTTTAATTTAGATTAAAATATTTCTAAATTTCTCCACTGAATTCTTCTTTCTTCAAGTATGTTGGCAAAGAATGTTCTTGTACACCAAAAACTGCTTCGTCATTGCATTTATCTGCTAATTTGCTGGGTAAAAATTTTTAGATTCTAATTTTTTTCTGTCAACTATTTAGCATTATTACTCCTTTGGCTTTTCATATCTAACGTTGCTGTTGTGAAGACCCATAAAACAGCTATTCCTTTGGATTGATTTGATTTCCTTTTTGGAAGTTTTTAAAACTTTGTACAGTGTAACTAGAAGTAGATTTTAAAATTTTTATCCTCCTTAGCATTCTAAAAGCTCTATTAATCTGACTTACTGTATTGTCTTACTAACTAGGAATTAAAATTTTATTTTTGTTTCCCTTATTTCCTGCCCCCCTTTATTTAGTTCAGCCAACTGTCCTAAATGAGTTCTAATCATGGAAGCATTCTTTAGTTGTAGCTATAGATTTATTTTATTCATTATTTCAATATCATATTTTATTACCTAGTATCTCCACTTTTCTTTTTTATATTTGCATTTTATTTGGTCAATATTCCTTTGCTTTTTGCATATCATCAATTATTTATTTAATTATAACCTTATTTTGTTTTCTTTAATGTATCTGTTCCATTAATTCTCTTTATTTTGCTCTCTCGTTCAGTGTGTTATCTTTTATAGCATTTTATATTCCCTTTTTATCAGTTACTTTTTTCTGTAAGTTCATATTCTTCTGGAAACATTATCTGCCTCAAGTTGTAATAAGAAACTGAGGGGAGGAGAGAAAGGCTAGTCTCTGGCTCATACCTTTTGTGGAGTCTTTAGGAGGTTAGGGAGAGGTGAGGTAGGGCCCTGGACAAGTCTACTGCCTTTGCAATCTGATCTTAATTGTTCATCAACCTCTCCCTGCCACAGTGGACCATCCCTTCTGAGACTCTTCCTGTATCTACCTTGAAGGCCTGCTTATTTTTAAGATCCACATTTCAAAGTTGTAACTTCTAATCCCATATAATGAATGAGAAGATAATCAGAAGCAACTCAATTCCCAGGGATGAAAACATAGTCTGTACCTGTTGCACATCTTCATTCCACGGCCCTCTGGTGCCACTTGTTTTTCTCCATCTCCCACTACAAGGGCTCAGCTCTTGTTATTTCTCCTATTTAGAATCATTATAGAGTGGGTTATAATACATCCAATATGAAGGAGGGAAAGGGATTTATGTATAAAGGTCTCCCACCCTATGTTGATTAACACTACCATCCCCTTTTCTCAGATGCAAGTTTTTCTCTCCACAACAGAACTCAATTATTTTTGTGTCTCCAGGGGTTTATCATAATGTTAATATTAGTTTATGGCATCAATAATCTCTTTTTAACTTACGTGGGGAGGTGCACATTTTCAACAGCTTCTGTTTATCCACTTTCTTATCAGGAACTAGTAAGTTCTCATGTCCTTTTTCTACACATTTTATTACTTATGAATTTTGATAATTAGGTTTGTATTGACTGAGATAGAAACATTTTATATATATATATAAACTATATATATATAGCTAATGGCCTATAATTTACTCTAGAATATGACTATATATATATACACACACACATAATGCACATATGTAATCTTACACATATCCCCTGTATATAACTATGTGAAAGAAGTTCATTAGAATGCTGATCTTGAAATGAAAGATTAGTAAACAGTCTATAAATTGTAATATGTCTGTTTTTGCTATATATTTAGGATGGCATCATTTATAAATTCATCATGTAATTTTATTGCTATTATAAAATTTAAACAAGGAAATGCCACAAGCCAATCATTGAGCTCCAGCTCTATGTATAAGTATATATCGGAGCCAGGAATAACAATAGAGGGTTTACTCAGTCCTATGCATAATTTAAAGGCGTAAATCTCTTCATTGACCCAAACTTTTCAGATAAATAAGCTTTATCATTGATATATTAGACACTTCCCTGGTACATTAATTTTTCCACTGGACCATTGTTTAGAATGCTAAAGCCTAACACTTTGCCCAGTAAACTATCTTTAACTAAAGCTTCAGATACAGTAAATTAAAATCTCTTACATCTCACCCAATTTTATTAGTTTGCTAGGGCTATCAAAATAATATATCACAGAGTGGGTGGCTAAAACAACAGAAATTAATTTTCTCACAGTTCTGGAGGCTGAAGTTCAAGATCAAGATGCTAGTAGAGCTGGTTTCTTCTGAAGTCTTTCTTCTTGGCTACCTTCTCTTTGTGTGTTCACTTGGTGTTCCCTTGGCACCTGTGCACCCTTGGTGTCTCTTCCTGTGTCCAGATTTCCTCTTCTTATAAGGACACCAGTCAGATTGGATTAGGGCCCACTTTGATGCCTCATTTAAATTCATCACCTGTCTAAAGACACCTATCCCCAATAGAGTCACAATTTGAGGTACTGTGGGTTAGGATTTCAACATATCAATTTTGACGGGACACAATTTAGCCCATAATCAAGATTTCTGCTAAGTAAATATTTTGTGTAATATTAGAAATATTTGTGTCCCGTAGAATTGTGTCATAAGGAATAAAACAAATCTTCAAAAAATTATTTATGTTGGAGATTGAATTATTGAGCAAGTCCAGGAAAATAGGACTCTATCTTCCATTATTCTTTGGTAGAATTAATTAGGAGATTTCGGTAGAACGACTATTTGATTTGGGAACAAATAGCAAGGCATCTAAACTCAGCATCAATTCTCATTAAACTAATGACCTTTATTAAGTCCCTTGACTCCTCTAAGACTCGTGATTCTTTTCCATAATATGTTTAATAGAACAACGTTTGGGAAGATCAATTGAGTTATGTATGTGCAAGTTCTACTATAACTGTAAATAATTATATATTATCACTTGATAGTACATCATTATTATCACTATCATTAAAATTATCTTCATGTTCATGCAACACATTTTTGATAAAAATATATGTTTCTTATGTCATTTTAAATGAAAATAATTAGTATTAATTTTGGAAAAATTTATAGGAGTCTTTTCAATAATTTGAAAATACTATAGTATCTAAATTCTGTGGAAATCAATGAATATTTGCTGAGTCCCTATTATGTATAAAATGCTACCTTGGGTGCTGTGCATGATACAAATGTGAACAAAACTTATTTCTGGCTTTTAAGACAATTGGTCCTAGTAAAACCTACATGCCGATTTGAATATGGAAGTTTCCTTAAAGGTAACACTCCATGAAGTGTGGTTACAGCCTATGAGGGCGTTTGTAGAAATTCATAATCTTAACTGTTTGGGGCAGAGTGAAGTGTTCAAAAATTATATTTTAAAAGGTAATTGAAAAGGAGAGAGATTGGAGGAAAATAGATCAATTTAAGAATTCATAGTGTGAGTTTGAATGAGAAGTAATAAGGCCCTGAAATAAAATAACGTTTGAAGAATAGATAAGGGAATGGTAAATGACAAAGACATTTAGAAATGGAGTTCGTAGTCTATTAGAATATTCTTTCTTGCCACCTTCACTTTGTGGCTTTAATTATCTACTTTCCATCATCAAAATCTGTATTCTTTTGACCCTCCTCTTAGAATCTAAGCTACATGAGGAAGAACTTGTACCACATATTTATTGTTTTTCTTGCAGAAAACAGCATGAGAGAATTTACATAAAGCTTTCTTATTATACTTTAAACATTGAATTGTATTAAAATATATGGAGTGCACAATTTTGATTCTAGGTGATAGTGAGGGAAGAAAGTAGAATGAGATAATACCATGCACATGAACGTAAGTTGGGAAAACAAAATTTTCTTGGGGAGGAAGTTTCATTCACTCTGAGCTGGTTCAAGTTTAAGAGGCTGGAATCACAAGTGAACGGCAACGTTAAATAATTAGACATGTTTTGTTGCTTACCCAGAGAGCCTTAGGTGAGAAAAGCATGCCATTAATATATTATTATTGGGGCTTCCCTGGTGGTGCAGTGGTTGAGAGTCCGCCTGCCGATGCAGGGGACACGGGTTCGTGCCCCGGCCTGGGAAGATCCCACATGCCACGGAGTGGCTGGGCCGGTGAGCCATGGCCGCTGAGCCTGCGCGTCCGGAGCCTGTGCTCCGCAACGGGAGAGGCCACAACAGTGAGAGGCCCGCGTACCGGTTAAAATATATATATAATTATTATTCATATTCTTAAAGTTTTCACCAAACGTGAAGTTGGGAGAAAAAACAATGGCAGAACTTTAGAGAAATCAAATGTTAGAAGGCAGAAAAAAAAAAAAAAAAAGAAAAGAGCACCTTAAAGTGGATTAGAAAGGTGGAGCCATGAAAATATAATTTTATATAATGCAAGGGAGAAGAGAGCGAATGTCAGGGAGACTGGGTAAAGAAAGTGAGAAAGCCACTAGTCTGTTCAGTGTGCAAATAGGAAGAAGTTATTTGAAAGATAGAGACGGGAAAGACAATGAAGAGAGAGCATAGTTTTTGGAATGAAGACTTGGAGAAGAAGGAGAGCATATGATCATGCAACAGCATAGAGGTGTAAATACAGGGGGGCATAGTTCTGATAATATACAAGGTAGGCATGAGGAATTTGAGGGAACTGACATGAACAGCTTCAGCAAAATTGGAGGCAAGATCATCTGATGCAGAAAACAAGTAAGGATGGGTTTTGGTGACTGACAAGAGTAGAACTGTTTTCTATGGACATAATCAGCAAGAGGTAGACAAAGATGATAACCAACAAAAAAAAGACTCATGTGAGATCTGTTTGTGGTGATCTATCATTAATAATAAACTCTGGGAGTTTGGAGGATTGAATTCTATAAGTAGTGCTGCCTCTAAAACATAAAATACATAGGATATATAAATGTTAGATGACTTATCTAAGGTTTTACTTTTGGCTTTTCCAACTATAAAATGTCTTCTAAAGGTACGTCTCTTTTCTAAAAATGATTTTATGTTTTCTAGTGAATCCAAGGTTAACTCCTAGTGAATTGTAGTGAATCTTATTGAAAGTGAGTACTTCAGGATTTTGAAAAAGAACAAATTACTGTAAAACCACGTAGAGCTAGAACCATTTTATCATATCATAACTTTTGAGAAAAGTTTTTAGAACAATGCGTTATCATGGGATACTGTGTTATACATAATATTTTATATATATTAAGTAACATATACATGCATGTGTGTATATACACATATATACATAGTTATAATAAAATATATCAGAAGAACTAATTCCCTACTATTGTAAGTTACAGAAGAGTACTTAGATCAAATTATTCAAAATTAACCTCACTGAGGATTATTTGTTTAAATTAATTGAAATAAATTAGTCAAACTGGTTATTTTGAAAAAATGTATATCTAAGTATGTATTAATTAGTTTTTGTTTTGGATATATCATGGTCATGTAGATGTGTCTTCCATGTTCTCTGAACACAAAAAGTGAAAAAGAATGAACAGATCCAGCTAATGAAACACTTTTTAAATTATGTAGTTCAGTACCATGGACTTACATTTACTCACCCCATTTTGAACAGTGCCCCACTGTATCTTCATTGTAACGGCTAATTCTGGCAGGGCTTTTATATAAATTCTAAGAGTATTTGGCCTCCACTTGCGGTTGTTTAAATATGAGAGATGTGTGCATCTCCAGAAATGGTAGTTCTATAATTCTATACTATTGCTGTTCCTAGTTTACTAACGCTTAGGTCAACGTGATATTTTTAAAGATAAGGGTACATGTCACTCTCTTTGGAATGCCTTCAACAGACACTGTGGAGAAATTTCTCTTTCCCCCCAAGTGGCAGCAGTAAAGGGAAGTTATAGACTGACCAAACCTTTGAATGGAAGGTAATGAGTTCCAGTTTAATTACTACCTAAAACATCGTATACATAAAAATTCGTTGATATCTTAAGTACCTTTACTGCATTAATGGCTGCCCTTTTGCCTACACCTATCCCCTGTCCTTGGCTTTACTTCTCTGAACTTTTCCTGTATAACTGTCTGTTGTCTGTTGTATATGGGCTTCATGGACACATTCAGGAACACTGTGTATTATTTTAGGCAGAAAATTGTATCCTTGTATGTCAAATGCCTAGTTAAATAGGTACATGCAATCTCCTGAGGTAAAATTACTACAAATAGGAGACTTTGGAAATCATGAAAAGTTAGACCAAGGCATATGCCTGTATATTAGCTTACTTAACTTGAGTGCAATAAATAACTACAGCTTTATGACAACTTAAGCAACATTTTAAAAAATGGTAATGTTGCTGGGAAAGATTTTAAAGAAAACTTAATTTTAATGAATTATTTTACTAACAATGCACCTTGTTTTCTAAAAGTAACTAAACAACACTTTAAAATATTCTGAGTCATTCTAATATCATTTCCTTTTGTTTGAAATAAATGTTCAAACATTGTGGGGTTTTCTTCCTATAGAAGGATTTTAAGAAATAGTCTGATATGGTGTTTCCAGTTGGCTATAATGCCTCAACTCTTTAAAACATAAAATTTGCCTTGGCTTCATTTAAGTAGATATTTTGTTAGTAGCATTTGCTCGGGCAAATTTGTTGTTTATGCTAGCAGTTCTGCTTAGTTTTATCCAGTCAAAAAGATGTCATCAGCCAAAATTTAGGACTGGAGTCAGTCAAACTGCCGTCTCAAAACTTGTCTTTACCAGCTGGTTTGATGCTGTCTTGACATAATATCTTTTTGATGGATGTTGTAACAAGAAACTTGCCATCAGCAAAGGCAGCATTCCTTAACATCTGCAACTTCATTAGAATCAACAACAGGGTTCTGGTGAAATAGCTGTGCCACCTACGTCAGCAAGTGCTGAATTTGTGCTAACTGGAGAGTAAACTACCTTTTCTCATGGCAACTGCCCCCTTGAACAAAGATTAACATTCTTACTCAGATCCCTGCATTTTACCCTGAGGTTTCAAACACCTGTGCCACCTTGAAAATGGATGGAGTTACTTCTCATCTTTAGGCATTTATTCTTTAGCTTTCCTAACTGTGTGAAGGGCACCAGTTTTCCGTGTCAACCGATGCAGGGACTTGGATTAACCTCTTCAAGTTGTCACCGTATCAACCAGTTTGGGAATATGAGGTACATTCCGCACATACTCCCACCTAAACCAAGGCAAAAGAGTGTTGAGAATCATAAGCAGAACACAACTGTCTCTTAAATTATCCTCAGAATGTTCATGCTTAATTCATGATCTTTTTATATCCCCTTGTGGATCAATCATCTAATTGCTTCTAGATATACTATGAAATGCCCTCACGGTTGTCCATTTCACACTTTGTGCTTTAAGTCTAATTTTTCTTGGTGCCTCAACTGAAATATCCAAGTTAACATCATGTTACCCATATGGATGTTAAACAGATTTTAGGCAGATTTAGTTTTTATGTAAATATTTTTCTGCTAGATAAAAATATTTACAATAAAGAAAAAAAATCTTTAACTTAAGAGGACTACATTAGGTACAAATACTGTAGATTGTATACAGGAAATGAATAACATTTCACAAAGGAAACACCTCAAGAAAATAAATTTGATACTGTGATTTGCTAAAAAAAATTCTTAGAGCTTTCCTTTTGGAATTGTTTTCAGAACACAGTTAGACAGCACAAGAAAACCAGCCCTTTTACTTTATAGCTATCCTTGCTTTCAGAACACTAACAGCAAAATGAGTGTATGGCTTACATTGTTTTACTCCAAATACTTTGGCTTATTTCAAAAAGAAAATTTACCCTGATAGGTTATAAAATTGTTATTAATGAGTGTATTTGAAAAGATATAGTATAACATCTTAAGGCAATTCTAAAAAAAGAATTTAAAAAAATGCAAGCAAGTTTAAAATAAAGTGACTATTTTGAAGGTGCAACAGTTATTTAGATGTGTTGATTAGATAATGTTCATATAACAAGAAGTTATTGTTTCATTTTCTCTTTATAGAGAGCTATGTGCTTTCTGGACATGGTCACAGTCACATGGGAAGTAAAAAATAGAACAAATTCATTCTAGTGAAAAGACTAACGCTTTTTAAGAAAAACATTTTTTGTTTGTTTTCTAAGGCAAGATAGAAAATATGACTGGTAAAGACAGATGGCTAAACAGAAAAAAATTCAAATAATATTGCACTGTATTTTCTAATATTGTTAGTGTTACTAATTTCCCAGCTATTAAGTATCAGAGTAGACAAGTGCTTTGTTTTCATAAAATTCTCAAATGCAAAAGTGAGTACCAAATTATCATTACATATCAATACTGAAGGTAAACTAGTCCTTCAGTTTTGCTTTCCCTGTTAGTGATTAGATGGTTAAAATTATACTCTCCACAGGGTGAATAGTCATATAAATATATTACAAATAAAAAGTCCATCTATGTTATGTTTACTGAACTTTAGTTTCTCTTCAGATCATTTTTATACTGTATTATTTATAATGCAATTTTAACTAATGCTATTCATTGGCTTCCAGTTAGAAATTTGCTAATTTATGTTTTTAATAGAGTTTTAATGCCTATTAATGAGAGTGAAGGTGATGACCTAAAGTTTTACTGTTTTGTCTTTTTAGAGATTTATTGGTATTCTTAATCACATTCCTAAGTTAGGTTTACTATTTTTATTTTGCACCATATTTTCCGTTGATGTTTCTTTCATTTAACTAAATTCATCCATATCTAATTTCATGCATTTTAAGTCACAGCTGAACTCCCATGCCTGTGCATTAAGAAGGCTGAATTATGGTTGTAATTTTTTAAAGTGGCCTTGAAACTTCAATTACATCCAAAATTAATTCAAAATTTTAAAAGTTAATTTTGTGAGTGTGAGTCAGTTTGTGTTTTAAATTCTAGCCTATACCTTTCTTTATTTGTTTCAACCACAGTATGGCCAGACTGGTGACAACACATTTAAGGACAAAAGCTCTCTGCATATAAATATGTCAGAAAATTTTCTTGTTTTTTATGAGTATAGTTAGATATTTATCCAAGCAATCCATATATTTTTTTAAGTTCATTGGCATTGTCAAGAACAATTCTCCTCTCTAGTTTTTAAAATTAACTTTCTTTTTCTTTTCCTTTTAAATGGGTCTTTTTGTTATAATTTGAAAAATCACTTACATACATCTAACTAGGTAAATTTCAAAACTTGATAAAGAGCTTTATGTACTTTGTTAAATGAATTTGAGGGAAGATAGATTTTCAGTTAAGTAGCTTTTCCTCATTCAAAACTTTGACAAAATTGGCTGACTAAATAGGAACACACACATACATGTACACATATTTATTTTTGTAACTACACTTTGGAAGCCTAGCTTATTTGGAGTTTTTGTTTGCTTGTTTTTAGTACTACTATACCTTATACTTAGGTCATTCACTCTAAAAATGTGGACATTCCTTCTGGAAAAGAAGTTGAAAGTTCCACAGATTACATAGATTAACTGTGATCAAATAAAGTTCAAGGTTGGCCCTATTTGGAAAACAACATAGGTCACTGGGATAGAAAGCTTGGCTGGGTCTACTCTTCTTGAGGGATTGTGTCTGCAGAGAAAGAAGGGTCTGGCATGGGATGGAGACTATTGAACAAAATTAAAGATTAAGCTTTTGCAAGCAAGAATAAAATGGAGTCAGACCTGTAGCTACCTAGGTATAGAACTCTAACTCAGAGACGGGGAGCTATTAAAAAAAAAATAGGTGGGTACCAAATTAAAAATTTGGACAAAAGAAGAAGCAAAATTAATTGCCAATATTATCGAGACAGTACATAAAAGACAACCCCAAAATCTATGCTTTTCTAAACTGTAATGATTATTGGATGCTAGGAAGTGAATACTAATTAGAGACATAGCCACATGTGACCTATTTCCACTCTAAGGTACAGATAGAAGATTCTAGCAGAGATCTTTGTATCAAAACAAAGAATGAAGGCTTGACAAAAGTAATTTTGGTTAAATACAAAAGTGTTATGGGTAGAATACACGCAAGTTGTTTACACCACTGCCTTTGATGGACGACAGTGTAAAATAATAAACCATGTAATTGTTGGCATTCCTGCCTGGAAGAGACCCCATGCTGGTAAATGCTGGATACTTACTCATGTTCCATGTAAGCTGGCCTGGAACTGGATCGATTTTAGCCTCTAGCTGCTTAAAATATTCTTCTTGCACTCCTGAGTTGAACAGGTTGCCAACATATCTCACACACACTCACTGACAAGCCCAAACTATTCTCACCATCCTCTTAAATTTAAGGTTAAATTTAGCTTTATTTAGGTATCATTTAACACATACTTAAAAATATCAATTTTGGAGTTAACTTCAAAGGATGGTTCTTGAAAACTATTCAACTCAATCGTACTATGCATATAATTTCTGTCTTTTTTCCTTCTTCTTTTGGTATTTCTACTGGATTTTGTTGTGTTCTTTTTTTCATTACATATATTATTGTTCTGCATAAGTATTTTGGGTGTTTCCTTTTAAATTTATGATTGTTTAACCTGTTAGGCAGAATCTATTGTCTGCATCTATTTTGCTTCATCTTACAGTACTTATTTTGGAAAGTATATTTTGGCTTATCTCTAAATCACTGCCTTAAATAATACCAACAATTAATTACAGAAAAGCAATTTCAGCAAAATTGTGCCTACCGTTATAACTCACAGAAACTTGCTTTAGTATATAAGTTGTGAGTCTTCCTTAAGCCTTGGGATACATGTTTAATTACCCTAATCACACTTTTCTCATTTTTGTGATGGTTATCACAAAACCTATCTCACAGGGATATAAGTATTTAATTAACGCTGTGTTCTTAAATTGCTTAGCATAGCATTTGCACATAATAAGTTCTAAGCTAAGAGTAGTTTTAAGAAAAAGAGTTAAGAATATATATAGCAATATCAATCTGAGTCTTCATTTAATGGATTCCAACGTTAGAGATAATTAGCCTATTATTTAAACTTACCTGCATGAAGATTAGATTTAATAAAACTTTATGATCGATCTGAATATTTCCTTCAGCTATTCTATAATAACTTTATGTGTAGTTAATACTTTAGAATTAATAAACATGTATTCTTGAATTTTTCCTTAGGATGCTGCTTCAGTGATATTATATTTTTGATAATAACCTGGTGTTTCATAACTAACTGCCTATCACTTCATTAATGCACTGTATTCATTCTTTCAAATATTTATTGGGTGCCTTTCTTTTTTTTAAATAAATTATTTATTTTATTTTTATTTATTCTTGGCTGCGTTGGGTCTTTGTTGCTGTGCCCGGGATTTCTCTAGTTGTGGCGAGCGGGGCTTTCTCTAGTTGCGGCAGGCGGGGGCTACTCTTTGTTGCAGTGTGTGGGCTTCTCACTGCAGTGGCTTCTCTTGTTGCAGAGCATGGGCTCTACATGTGCAGGCGTCAGTAGTTGTGGCTCGCGGGCTCTAGAGCGCAGGCTCAGTAGTTGTGGCGCACGGGCTTAGTTGCTCCGCGGCATGTGGGATCTTCCCAGACCAGAGCTCGAACCCGTGTCCCCTGCATTGGCAGGCGGATTCTTAACCACTGCGCCACCAAGGAAGCCCTGGGTGCCTTTCTTTCAGTACCTGTAGTAAGTGTAGAGATACACTAGACACTGTGACTCAAAAAAAGCACTGAGGAATATGGAAATTAACCAAATGATAATCAAATAGAATATATACTTAAAAACTGCAAAGGATGGCTACAGTGTACTCTGAGAACATAGAATTAGTCTAGGAAGCTACTGGGAGCATGCCAACTGAATCTGCCCTATCAAAAAGTGTTCATCAGAAGCCCCATTAACATTTTTTTATTATGTCATTGGGCATAATTGGGTTACATGACTATCTTGTTATGAACAGGAGGGTAGGAAATACATATTCTGTTAGAAAGAGGTTAGAAAATAATGAGAGAATGGGTAGTCAACTAGCTTTGCCTGTTAGAACTTTGTAGCCTGTGTTATTACTATCTTTTCATCTTGAGAGTAACAGGGAGTCTTGTAAGAGAGTTAATAAACTGTGGGTTGACATGATCAAGTTTGAGATTTAGAACGATCATTCTGGCTTAGTGTAGAGAAGAAACTGGAAGGGGTAGCAGTGGATGTGAAGAGAGTGGTTAGGAGAGTGTGTCAGGAATGCAGGAATGGTTAAGGGCATTGCATGTTGAAGGGTGGTCTGGTGACCTGAGGACAAAAAATTTAAAAATCTACTTATATTTAAAAATATGGAGGTCATTGGTATATTTAGTCAGATTTATTTCAATAAAAGGATGTGACTGGAAAACAGACTGGAGTGGATAGAGGATTGGGTAGAAAATAAAGAAATGAAATAATGAAGACAACTCTTTGATGAATTCTATTGTAAAGGGGAGGAAAGAGAAAGTATGGTAACTAGAGGTGGAGGGAATATCAACTAGATGAAGGGAAGTTAAGATCTAAAAGATTTGAGAATGCCACAATATTATCAAAGAGGAGTAATAAGAGAGAAATCAGTGTGTTAATATTCCTGAAAAAGACAAAAGGATGTGGTAGAATACAAACCACAAAATAAAGGATTCCCTTTGGAAGAAAGGGTAACAGAACAGAAAGAGAGAGGAGAGATTATGATTTAAGAAGATTTTTGCTGTGAGAAGGGCTTTGGCTTGGTCTTTGAGTCAGCTTCCATACACGGTTTAATTTGTCTCTATGAAGCAATGATCAGCCTCCAACAGTGCATGAATCCACAGGTTTTGAATTTTGGGAAAGGAGAGAAAGTTGAAATAGGAATTGTAGAGAAGAAATTGAGAGAAGTATTATACTTTCTGGGCAGCGATGAGCATCTACTTTGCTTTGCTCTTCATAATGATAGTATGAGATTCTCCAGCAATTCAGCTGCCTTGATACAAACTTAGAGGAAGTGAAGAGTTGGGTTTACTCAGGTTTTTGTTAGGTTAGGTGGTCCAAAGAAAAGAGAGAGAGGTTAATGAGTTTAGGATATTAGCAACAATAATTTTTAAATTAGGGATCGTGGAAGCTCACCTGAACAAAGTGGAATATAAAGAAGTAGAGGAAGCAAATGAATTGGAAGGTAGGTCATTACCAGGCATGAGACACCAGTGAGATTGGAAACTACAACCAGTAAAGAAACGAAATAAGAAAACTAGGAAAGAACGAGGTTATAATCACAGAGTAAGATATTTGAATAATTGATTTTGAAGCAAAGATATTTCAGGTGTTGATATATACAACCATGGTTTGGGGTGAATGAGGTGCTAGTAAGAAAGTGATTGGAAATGATGGTCAAATAACTGAGAAATCACTCAGGACTTTGGGGGAAGGAGAAGAAGGGGTATACTGGAGCTGGCTTATATTGACTTGCAGGAGTTATAGTTTTAAGAATTTCATAGTTTTTTTGGTATCAAGTCCATAGTTTCAAATGGTGAGAGTGGGAATATTTAAACCATAAAAACCAGGAAACGCTACAAATCTGGCCTTTCCACTTTTCCAGAGAGCCAAATGGAACTGTTTTTTTAATATATAAATTTATTTATTTTTATTTCTGGCTGTGTTGGGTCTTCGTTGCTGCGTGCGGGCTTTCTCTAGTTGACGCGAATGGGGGCTACTCTTTGTTGCGGTGCGTGGGCTTCTCATTGCAGTGGCTTCTCTTGTTGCAGAGCACAGGCTCTTCAGTAGTTGTGGTTCGCGGGCTCTAGGGCTCCGTGGCATGTAGGATCTTCCCAGACCAGGGATCTAACCCGTATCCCCTGCATTGGCAGGCGGATTCTTAACCACTGCACCACCAGGGAAGTCCAGAGAGCCAAATAGTTAAACATTTACTAGTTCATCACTGATAGAAACCAACATTTGGGCACTACAGTTTTTTTTAAGAATAATGCCATAACCAGAAAATGAATAGAAGACTGTAGTAAGAGGAATCAGGTAGTAAGTTTGTATGGCATGAGTCTTAACAGAACAAAGGTTTATACCTTTGTTTGTTTTCCAAAAGGGGTGGGACAGTGATGGTCTAAAAGTGGGAAAAGAACAAAGAGGACGCTAATTTACTTCCCATCCCTGAGATATGTAGAATGTGAAATACATTCTAGTATTTTTCATTTACACATTAAAGCTACACTTTAACATTGAAATAGGGTTGAAAATTATTTATGCAGTTCAGTGATGTGGATTTCTTTATGCTTTGCTTTAAAACTAGGCCAATGGTATTCTTTTCCTTATTAAATTAAGGCATGAACAGAATATGAAAAAAGTAAATGTGCCTATTCTTCTAAATATGTAAAATTATATAGACTATCTCTGGTGAATGATATAGAATTTATATGGTTTAACCCATTTATTCTGCAGGTGAGCAAACTGAGTTCTAGAGATATGAAATTACTCATGAAATATCACTTAGCTTTGTAACACGAGCTGAGACTAATATTCCTGTCTTCTAAATTCTACCACAAGATAAATAATTCCATTGTACACATTTATACATTTACTTATTTTTTAAGCTGATTTATTCAATAAATAGCTACTGGTACGTACTGTACACCAGGCACTATTCTAAGTAGAGGTGCTATAATGCTGAACAAAACAAGGCAAAACTCTCCATCTTCATGCAGTTTATCTCACAGCAAAGGGAGATAGGAACTGAACAGATATATAAATAAAAATAGGAAATATGCAATATACTACATAGTTATTAAGTGCTATGGATAACAATAAAGCAGCAGGCATATCTGTGTTACATTGGAATTGGAATTATAAATAGAGTGAATAGTGGAAGTCCCTTTGGAAAGGCGATGTTTGACCAAAGATCAGAAGGAGATAAAGGTGTGAGGCATACAGATATGCAAAGGAAGTACAGTCGAGCTAGAGAAAATGGCAAGTTCACGCACCTAGGTCAGATGTGGCTCTTCTACTTAAGACGTGCCTCAGGGACTTCGCCTGGTAGTCCAGTGGTTAGGACTCAGTGCTTTCACTGCAGGGAGGCATGGGTTCCATCCCTGGTGGGGGAACTAAGATCCCATAAGCCGCATGGTGTGGCCAGAAAAAAATGTACCTCAGGTTAGTGATTTATATAATCATTGATGCAATTGCCTTATACATATTAAATTCATGGTTATCATGATTAAGTACGCATGCTTAGCCAGTGGATGGAGAAGTGATTAAAACTGTTTCCCCTCTCCTCCCTACGGCCAACTAAGGTCATTTATTTACTATTTAGAAACAAAGTATCCATTTTGTGTATATTTTGACGTATATAAGGTTACAGCAGTAACAAACATTATGTATCTAAACAACATTCTTAAAATATTTTGATGAGGTTTGCATCATCTCCCTGAAGAGTTTAGAAATCCTGGAAAGGCTGAAAGTGAGAACAATGATTCCTTTAAGAGTTTGAAATGTTGAGGATTTTTTTCCCCACACCTATTCAGAGTTTCAATTAGAAAGGAGTGAGAGACCCAGCAAAAACTGTAATTGATTTGAATCCTAAAGGAAAAGGAATTATTTCCTCTGACTTCCTGTCATACATCCCCTCATCAATGTAGGTTACACCTCATCTGTCCCTTGTCAAGGCATTTATCACACCATTTCATAATTCTTAGTTTACTTTTCCTGTGTTTATGGGACATTAAGCTTTGCTAAGACAGGGG